>NC_083801.1:23135206-23418117 GCF_015708825.2 Lethenteron reissneri
GTGTGCTTTCCGGCAGCCTCGCGCGTGCTGCGGCGACTGCTATGTTTAGCCATGACGTCTCTGCGTGAAACCGCGGCCACCACCACAACCACCATACATGAAAGCCACGGGTTATCAATAGAGTTTTCGCGATGCGGTTCGCGATAGCCGAGATGAAGACAGCGCGACACGGAGAGCGCGCCCCTCTGATCAGAAGCCAGGAGTGGAACTCCAGAAACGCCCCCCCCCCCCCCTCCGGGCCCCCAGGGCGCGTCTCCAGGCACCTGTGTTCCGCGTGACATTCAACAAAACAATATTTGTATTCTTCCCTCAATTACATCCCCATTGTGCTCTCGTTGCCGGGTTCTCGTGAGACGAAGGAGTGCATCACCCCGCGGTGTAGAGAGGGGACACCTGCCAATGACGTTTGAAAAGCAGCGGTATTTGTTTCACACGCCTGACACTGCTGATGAGCCCGACCCAGAACTTGAAAATGTTTCCGCTGAACGCACGCGTGGAGTGGATGTGTGCATGTCGAACTTTGTTCGCACCGTACGCTGCGAACCGTGCTAACCGATGGGGTGACGGACTCACAACAAGAGGCGTTTTGTCGTGGAGATTTGGAAAAGTAATGTGATTTGTTTGATGTTTATACACAAGAGGTGTGTTCTTCATGGGCTGCGTCATAGACACACAGCATTCTCACAGCACGATCCGCCACTGCTGAGCACATGCACTCCCAGAATGCCGAGTGGCGGGTGGGACGTGTTAACAATACTTTTCACAAACGATGTATGCTGAGAGACAAATGTGTGAGAGTGGTGATGGTGGGCATGACGCCTGCTTATTGATTCTGAATATCATCGATCGCGAGCTCCAGGAACGCGCAGCCCTCGCCGGCAGTCCTGACGGAGGCCGTGGCCACGGCGGCGCAGCGCGGGGCCCGGCTCGCCGTGGGGACTCGCGCGTGGTTAGTCGCGTCTGGTTAGTTGCATCTGGTTAGTTGCGTCTGGTTAGTCCCGCCTGGTTAGTCGCGTCTGGTTAGTTGCATCTGGTTAGTTGCGTCTGGTTAGTCCCGCCTGGTTAGTCGCGCCTGGTTAGTTGCATCTGGTTAGTCGCGTCTGGTTAGTCCCGCCTGGTTAGTCGCGTCTGGTTAGTTGCATCTGGTTAGTGGCGCGTGGTGAGACGCGCCTGGTTAGTTGCGTCTGGTTAGTTGCATCTGGTTAGTTGCGTCTGGTTAGTTGCATCTGGTTAGTGGCGCGTGGTGAGACGCGCCTGGTTAGTTGCGTCTGGTTAGTGGCGCGTGGTGAGACGCGCCTGGTTAGTTGCGTCTGGTTAGTTGCGTCTGGTTAGTTGCACGTGGCCTGCTATCTGCGAGGCGCACTCTTGATTTGTGCCGTGATTGCATCTCGCGGATCAGGGTTTAGAGCGTGTATCTGTCAGCAGCTGAGATAAAACGTTTAAAATGTCAAGCGAGTCCCCTCCCTACATCCCTTGCGCCTGCAAACTCAACGCTGAGCATTGTCGCGCGCTGATGTCATGGCCCGGGAGAGGGAGGGGTGGCGCAGTGCTTGACGCACCGCGCTATGAACTTGGCGACCTGAGTTCGATTCCATTTGCACGGCGAACGGCGCAGACGGATGTCACTCGCCACTAATTTTAGCCGTGGGCACCAGGAAATCGATGTCAGGCGGCCGGGTTCAAATAGCAGTGTGCTAACCGCTGCGCCACCGCTCCAGCCCGAGTGTTTATTGTGTCGCACTCGTTTACAAGCCGGGGAACTCCAGGGTACTCCGAACAAAAGGCCATAGGCGATTGGAGCAGCACGATGATTATTATTACCATTCCGTGATAATATCGTTGTAGTGATTTCCTCTAAATGGCGCGAGGCACAAGATATTCTTTATCGAGAGAGGAATCTCTCAGATTACGCGGCATTGCAATCTCCAGAGAGAGAGAGAGAGGAACGGGTAGAGAAACAAGAAGAAAGGAGAGAGAGGGAGCAAGAGAGAGAGGCCTTCAATCGGCATCAATTGTTACGGTCGGAATGCTCATGTCAGAGATGCGTCCAGCACTGCGTGCTTTCCGACAGAGTGATGTGATGCATAGAACGCACATTAACACCACCACATTACCACATTAACACCACCACATCACCACATTAACACCACCACATCACCACATTAACACCACCACATCACCACATTAACACCAACACATCACTACATTAACACCACCACATCACCACATTAACACCACCACATCACCACGTTAACACCACCACATCACCACATTAACACCACCACATCACCACATTAACACCACCACATCACCACGCGAACACCACCACATCACCACATTAACACCACCACATCACCACATTAACACCACCACATCACCACATTAACACCACCACATCACCACATTAACACCATCACATCACCACGCGAACACCATCACATCACCATCCGAACACCACAACACCACCATTAATCTTGACTTAAAGCTTTCGTGGCTGCAGGAATTCATATTCTTTGCATCTTTCGGTAAAGTCACGTAGATAGGTTCAAACAAAATAACAAATAACAAAATAACAAAAAAACTACGTTGTTTCGATCGTAACATCCTGAAGACGACCGCTTGTGTTGCGATCGAAACGTCGTAGTTTTTTGTTATTTTCTTTGAACCTATGTATGTGACTTTACCAACAGACCCAAAGAATACACCACCACATCACCATGGGAACACCACCACATCACCATGGGAACACCACCACATCACCATGGGAACACCACCACATCACCATGGGAACACCACCACATCACCATGGGAACACCACCACATCACCATGGGAACACCACCACATCACCATGGGAACACCACCACATCACCATGGGAACACCACCACATCACCATGGGAACACCACCACATCACCATGGGAACACCACCACATCACCGCGCGGATAGAGCGTGAGTGCCAGCCACTCGTTGCTTCGAATGCCCATTCCGTCACGCATTAAAACATTCAAATCTTCTGTAAATTCACTGCTGGAGGACAGCCTCCACACGCAGTGCGGGTCGTGGGGGTTCTTTGACTTCTCCACGCCGGTCAGTGCGAGGTAGTTACGGCAGAGTGGGAATATATTCACGTGAGTCGCGGTCACGCTGTAAAGTGCACCTCGCAGGGCACAAGTGCCGTCGTGACGTCACTTAGAGGGGAATGGAGGCTTCTGTTGTTGTTGTTGCGGTCACGGGTCACGCCGTCACGGGGTCACGGGGTCACGTCACCATGAATGAGCGCCGCGTCACTGGGGAGTCGCTTCTGGGAATCAGCCCTCGCGCGGCCTCGCGTGCGGCGCCAGTTCGTGTCCATGCTTGGATGTTGAACTTCGCTCGCACCCTACGGAGGCAATCGGAGTTAGCGCGCGGCGCTGTGAACCCGGCGACCCGAGTTCGATCCCCGCTCACGGCCAACAGTACCAGTGACGATGATCTGAACCGGTCCTGGGCCTCCCGTACGTCGACTCATCCTGCAATGAGCACCTGGGGCGGTGTGTAGTCGGCACCGTCACCGGGGAGGCAAAGGCCTCGTCGTGTACCGTGCCGGCTTTCAAAGGTGCTCGTTAACAGCGCTTGCCCAGCAGTCCATTGACGGCTATACGGGGGATCTTTGTCTTTGTGCTTGCTCCGGATGGCCCCGCGTGGTCCCCTCGCGGCCGCCCCGGCGCCTCTCACGCCGGTACCAGCGCCCCGCGCCTCTCGGCCAGAGCCGCACACTCACAAAGCTGCGGGGCCACTCCAAGCGCGCCTCCTCCTTCACTCGGCGTCGCTGCCATTAATTAGCCCTTTATTCTCGATGTTGGAGGGGCTGTCAGACAAGATGAGGCTGGGGGGGAGCTGTTGATGATGGTGGGAGGATGGTGGGAGGGTGGAGAGGAGGGAAGCGATGGGCATTATTTGTTTCATTAACATTCAAATCCGTGCCTAGTTCAGAAGAAGCGCCCTTCCATGCGTCTCGGGGACGGCGAAGGAGAGCCCTTGAGTTGTGTTTCTCGGCTTTTTTCTGGCTTCGCGAGTGGAATGAGAAAAGCTGGATTCGACAAAGCGCCCCCCCCCCCTGCTGCTGAATGTCGCCGCCTCCAGCGCCGCGCGCGTCACTCGAGGCGCTGCCCGCCGCCGCTAATGAGAATAGGGGGGGGGGCATTATTTATTTATTTAGTATCTACATTGCTTCGCCTGTTCGAGTCAACTCACGGTAGCGGTGGCGCGGTGGTTCGCGCACGGCACTAAAGACCCGGTCCCCTGAGTTCGATTCAAGACCACGTTCAAATGTTGCATGCACCACAGCGAACATGCACTCACAGTGGCTTCATCATCAGCGCCTTTTCATATAGACATCTATAGACTAACTTAGAGACCCATTGGTTCACACAAAGACCCATATATTCACACTCTCGCAGAGACCGATATACTCATACAGAGACACATAAACTAACGCAGACACCCATAGATTAACACATAAACAGATATACACACATACTCACACAGAGACACATACTCACACAAGGACACCCATACTAACACAAGGACACCCATACTAACACATAGACACACATACTAACACATATACCCACATACTAACACAAAGATACACATACTAACACATATACCCGCATACTAACACATAGACACTTATACTAACACATACACACACATACTAACACAGAGACACACATACTCACACATAGACACATACTCACACATAGACACATACTAACACAGAGACACGCATACTAACACAGAGACACACATACTAACACAGAGACACACATACTCACACAGAGACACACATACTAACACAGAGACACTCCCACTAACACAAGGACACCCATACTAACACAGAGACACACATACTAACACATATACACACATACTAACACATATACCCGCATACTAACACAGAGACACACATACTAACACAAGTACACCCATACTCACACATAGACACACGTACTAACACAGAGACCCGTAGACTTGCGCAGCAGTACTGCAGGAGACTCGCGACACGACGCGCAGCTGTGGAGCCACAGTAGCGGCCTGACGTGGCTGCTGAGCGACCTTCCCGGCACTTCGTCTCAATCCGAGCGAGCCTCACACAGCGCGCGGCCAATGCGCATGGCCTTGTCCCTCACGGGCGCCACTGTTCATGCGACGGCGATGATGAATGCTTAATGATGGATTACTTCGAGCCAGAGGAACGGAGCGACAGCGGTGATTGTGTTTGTGGTGAGAGGAAGAGTTATGGACTCGTGGGGGGAGGTGCGGGTTAAGGGGGGGGGGGGGGCAGAGTGGGTGGAGAGGCGCTTCCTTTACGCCCGGATTTCGCGTCGGTGAAGTTCGCTGCAGGATGACTACCGATTGACTCATTGATCGAGCGCGAGATATATATATGATTGTTTTTAGATGCGTATGTGTATGGGAGTTTTACAACCACATGTTCCATGTATTCACACTTCTCTAGATTATTTAGATCTACATATTCACAACCCTATATGTTCTATGGATTCACACCCGTATACATTTGTACCACTATAAAGTCTATATAATCGCACACCTATAGATTATATAGAATCGAACCACTGCTGATTCTACCGATTCGCTGCCACTACAGAATGCACTTGTTTACGAGCTTCGTCTGTGTGATTTTGTTTAAGCGCCGGCAAATTCCCCCCAAACACAACGGCGACTCGTGATGAGTCACTCATTCGAGTCGAGTTCCGCAGCGCGCCGCTACCCAATTACCGTCAAGACATCTGTGAAAAAGAGCTTCATAGCTCATCGGATTCCTCCGGGATGAATACATACTCTCGGTAACGGCCACGACCGAGGCCGTGCGCTGGAGATGGGCGCGTTGCTTCCACGCTTAGCGGCCAACGGATTTGACGGAATCCGTCAATGTCAGCTTCTATCAGCATTCGCCTCCAGAATTGAGAATGTTCTAGATTTGGCGGAGCTCGTGGCACGGGACCTGTTTCCACTCACGGTGCGATCACAAGTCTCCATTTCATCCAGCAGTGGATCGATCACTGTGAGTCCACGATGCATTCTTGCGAACGAGTGTCCCGGACGTGGAACGGGCGGTGTTGGGAAGGACGCGTCACATTTTCTTTATCCGTCCAATCAACTTTTGCAATAACCCTTCGATAAGCAGTCGCAGGTATTCGAGCAACACAAAACAAAATTGCAAACCCGATAAGGGACACCGCAGCATTTAAACCAAAGTCTCATCCTACAGAGTGTGTGCAAGCCTCCATAACTATCGATCAAGTGATCGCGGAACGCTGCTGACCCGATGGCAGATCGTCGCCCGCGTCTCTCCGACCGCGGCGAGGCGACGCGAAGCGTTCACTCTGTGGAGGATCGCGATTGAATCCAGGTACACATTTCATCCAGCAGTGGATCGGTCGTAGCTGATAACGACAGCGCGCGTGTGTTGGCGCCCCGTGCTGAGTGTCGACACAAGAACCCCGGGGCGCCCAGTGGCAGGCTGCGGCACCCGCAACGTGTCCCGAGTCACCACCGCCTGGTCCCAACGCCCGAGAGATAATTGGGGCGATAGGAAGCGAGTGTGTGTAGTGTGTGAGTGTGTGTAGTGTGTGAGTGTGTGTAGTGTGTGAATGTGTGTAGTGTGTGTAGTGTGTGAGTGTGTGAGTGTGTGTAGTGTGTGAGTGTGTGTAGTGTGTGAGTGTGTGTAGTTTGTGTAGTGTGTAGTGTGTGTAGTGTGTGTAGTGTGTGAGTGTGTGTAGTGTGTGAGTGTGTGTAGTGTGTGAGTGTGTGCGCCTAAGGGCGGTGGTGGCGGTGGTTTCGGCAGAGACGGGGGCGATACGTGGGGAGAAAGGCGAGAGATAGAGAGAGCGAGGGGGGGCTAGTGAGGAGATGGAGCGAGGGGGGGCGAGTGAGGAGATGGAGCGAGGGGGGGCGAGTGAGGGTGCTGCAGAGTCCACAATCAAAATGCGTTCCTCCTCGTGGCTTAGCGTGGGTCGTCAATTGTGGTGTCAGCCCCCCCCCCCCCCCATATTTCTCCCCGCCCCTCCCCCTCCTCCCCCCACAATGGTGAGTGGACACTTCACGGGCACCGCTCACGCACGAGAGGATGGGCGCCCGCGGATAAAGGAGACGCGTATTTGTAAATAGCGCGGCGCCCGCGGGCGTTGATGAGCGGCGCTCCTCGTGTGGCCGCGCCGACTCGAGTGGCCCCCTCCTCCCCCCCCCATAACCACCCCACTCACAACTCCCACCCTCCTCCACCGCCACGACCACCTACAGCCACCTACAACCACCTCTCTGCCAACAACCTCAAAGGTCCCCGGTGCGGCTCGCGCAGTTCGCGCTGGCTGCTGGCGGCTGCTGCTGCTGGCGACTGCTGCTGCTGTCGACTGCTGCTGCTGCTGGGCAGCGCCTCCCTTGAGGCCGCAGGGCGCACGGGGAGCGCTGCGGCCAAGGCAGCGTAGCGCCCACTGGCGATGGTCACGCACTGCGCCGCCGTGCACTCGTTTAGGGCTGAGTGTGCCTAGAAGAAGCCCAGGACTGAAGATTGAAATAACACTCGCACGGGCAGGGCCCTTAGCGCAGTGCGCGAACCACTGCACCACCGCTCCACAAGCTCCTCCTCTGCACCTGCCACCATCCTCTCTCTCCTCACCTGGTCTCTCACCTGGCCCCTCACCTATGGCTCACGCCCCCCGGTGCGACCCGATGTTTCTATCCGAACACCGCCACCCCCACCACCACCCCCAACACCCTCCACACCGCACCACCCCCACCACCACCCCCAACACCCTCCACACCGCACCACCCCCACCACCACCCCCAACACCCTCCACACCGCACCCCCAGCCTCACTCCACTCCACCCACCGCGCGGCGCCGTTCCTTTCCTGCGCTTGTTTCCCCGTAGCCCCCACCCCCCACCGCCACCCATAGCCCCCCTCCCCCCACCGCCACCCATAGCCCCCTCACCCCACGTAGAGCCCCCCTCCCTCCACCGCCACCCATAGCCCCCTCACCCCACGTAGAGCCCCCCCCCACCTCCCTCCCACCGCCGGCGCCAAAGCGCCCCGAGGCTTCCTCCAACACCCGCGCCGCTCAGAAAGAGCTCCGCAGCGCCCATTAGCGCCTTAATTAGATCCCGTGAGACGGGGGGGGGGGGGTGTGGGGGGTGTGGGGAGTGTGGGGGATGGCACCACCAGGGTGAACCCGAGCGCACGCCCTCACTCACACACTCACCCCTACTCACACTCACTCACACTCCCTCACACACTCACCCCTACTCACACTCACTCACACTCACTCACACAGTCACCACTACTCACCCTCACACACACTCACACACTCACCCCTACTCACACACTCACACTCACACACTCACCCTTACACACTCACACACTCACCCCTACTCACACACTCACATACTCACCCTTACTCACACACTCACACTCACACACTCACCCCTACTCACACACTCACCCCTACCACCAGAGTGAACCCGAGCGCACGCCCTCACTCACACACTCACCCCTACTCACACTCACTCACACACTCACCACTACTCACCCTCACTCACACACTCACCCCTACTCACAAACTCACCCCTACTTACACACTCACCCCTACTCACACTCACTCACACACTCACCACTACTCACACATTCACCGGAACTCACACGTCCACACTCACCCGAAACTCACTTACACTTTCACACTCACTCATTCACAAACTCACTCAAACCCACTCACACATTCACCAACACTTTCTCTCACAAGCATCTCCTCACTCACACACAAAGACAAAGATCCCCCGCATAGCCTTAACATTATGTTGGGGCAAGTGATGTTAGCGAGCACCTATGAAGGCCAAAACGGCACACGAGGTGGTGGGTAGCCAGCACCACGCCCGGCCGCCTTTGTCTCCCGAGTGGCGATGTGTTTTTAGGCACCGCCACAGGTTCTCACTTGAGGCAGAGTCTCACACACACACACCTACACACACAGACATCTTCAAATATGTCAGCGGTCATTTGCCACTAAGTGATGGGGCATGATCAGATCGTGTGCCAGGCAAGGTGCACTTTGAGGGTATCCGTCAAGCGGCGAGGGCTCGCCGCTGGCAGGTCACGGGACAGGCCCACGTGGTATGGGTTGACTGGCTGAGATGACTGGCTGAGTTGACTGGCTGAAATGACTGGCTGAGATGACTGAGATGACTGGCTGAGATGGCTGGCTGAGATGGCTGGCTGAGATGACTGGCTGAGTTGACTGGCTGAGATGACTGGCTGAGATGACTGGCTAAGATGACTGACTGAGTTGACTGACTGAGATGAATGGCTGAGATGACTGGCTGAGATGAATGGCTGAGATGACTGGCTGAGATGACTGGCTGAGATGACTGGCTCCGCTCGTTGTTGTGAGCGTGGTTTAGTTCAGGCGGATATCTCCAGGGCGGACTGATCTCCGTTAAAATGTCCCTACACCCGGCACACCACACCCAGAATACCTCTCGCTATGGCTGCGGCGACTCGTCACTTGTCTCTGTCCGTTCAGCGACTCTGACACATTCAGTGACAAATAAAGCCCCGTTAGCACGCTCCTCCACTCTGCACACAGTCACAGTCAGTCAGTCAGTCACCCCCCGTCACCCCCCCCCCACTCAGTCACCTCCCCCTCACACCCAGTCACCCCCCCCCTCACACTCAGTCACCCCCCCCCCATTCAGTCATCCCCCCCTCACACCCAGTCACCCTCCCCTCACTCAGTCACCCCCCCTCACACTCAGTCACACACTCGTTCCCACTCGTTCGCATCTCTCCACTCCAGGAGGAGGCTGGTGGAGGTGGTGGAGGTGGTGGAGGAGGTGGTGGAGGTGGAGGAGGTGGAGGAGGTGGAGGTGGTGGAGGTGGAGGAGGTGGATGTGAAGGAGGTGGAGGTGGAAGAGGTGGAGGTGGTGGTGGAGGAGGTGGAGAAGGTGGAAGAGGTGGAGGTGGAGGTGGAGGAGGTGGTGGTGGAGGAGGTGGTGGAGGTGGTGGAGGAGGAGGTGGAGGTGGTGGAGGTGGTGGAGGTAGAGGAGGTGGTGGAGGTGGTGGAGGTAGAGGAGGTGGATGTGGAGGAGGTGGAGGAGGTGATGGAGGTGGAGGAGGTGGAGGTGGAGGAGGTGGTGGAGGTGGAGGAGATGGTGGAGGTGGTAGTGGAGGTGGAAGAGGTGGATGTGGAGGAAGTGGAGGAGGTGGAGGTGGTGGAGGTGGAGGAGGTAGAGGAGGTGGAGGAGGTGGTAGAGGTGGAGGTGGAGGAGGTGGTGGTGGTGGTGGTGGAGGAGGTGGTGGAGGTGGTGGAGGTGGAGTAGGTGGTAGTGGTAGAGGAGGTGGAGGTGGAGGAGGTGGAGGTGGAGGAGATGGTGGTGGAAGAAGTGGTGGAAGTAGTGGTGGAGGTGGTGGAGGAGGTGGTGGTGGTGGAGGTGGAGGACGTGGAGCAGGTGGTGGCGGTGGAGGAGGTGGAGGTAGAGGAGGTGGTGGTGGAGGTGGTGGAGGTGGTGGTGGAGGTGGTGGAGGTGGAGGAGGTGGTGGTGGTGGAGGTGGTGGAGGAGGAGGTGGAGGTGGAGGAGGTGGAGGTAGAGGAGGTGGTGGTGGTGGTGGTGGAGGAGGTGGTGGAGGTGGTAGAGGTGGTGGAAGTGGAGGAGGTGGTGGAGGTGGAGGAGGTGGAGGTGGTAGAGATGGTGAAGGTGGAGGAGGTGGAGGAGGTGGGGGAGGCTTCCGTGGGGACGACGACGATCCAGCCCTGCGGTCCCCTACCAACGTTGTCCGCACCCCCTTCCTCCCGCTCCCCCTCCCCCCGCGCCCCCGCCTGCCCCCCAGAACGTGACTCACAACAACGAGGGCCCACGCAGGGCCCCCCTCATCCCACCCCCCCCTAACCTCCGCGGCGCCCCCTCTTTCTGTGCTCGGCGCTTCGACGTGAGAAATAATAAGACTCATTAGCGGCGCTCTCCTTTGTCGAGGGACCTCCTCTCAACTTGTTTGCCATCTTGCAGGATTCGCTGTTTGTGTGTTCGTGTGAGAGAGAGAGAGCGGGGAGCGGGGTGGTAGAAAACGCGGGGTGGGGGTTGAAGTGAGAGAGAGAGAAGAGAGGGAGGGAGGGAGAAGCGGGCAGCATTATGAGGCCGCGTCCGTGCCGGCCGCCAGCTCGGAGGGCTTAGCGCCAGCGCGGCGAGCGAGCGAGCGAGAGAAAGAAGAAGACGGCCTTTTCATGTTGCGTGATGAGTGCTGAAGGGAAGAAGAGGAGGAGGAGCGAGGCCGAGCTGTGAGGAGGTGGGTGACGTCACTGGCGCCTTCTCATCCGCGCCCTGCGGAAATCCCCACAGGTTCTCGCCGTGCGTGCGCGAGAACTCGTGGGATCTCGCAAGCCAAGCGGGGTGGAGCCTGGTTGGCACTCGGAAGATGGATCTCCGTCACTGCTGACCCGTCCTCCGCACGTGGAGACCTGCAGATGGAGGTGGAGCCGAGTCTCCACTCCTGATGACCCAACATTTTTTGCACTTACAGATTCCTGCAGATGGAGGTGATCCCGGGTCTCCGTTCCCGCCGACCCCGTCCTCCGCACGTGGAGATTCCTGAAGATGGATGCTGACTGCACTGCCAACCCTTCTCCGATGCCTCTCCCCTGGTTCATGCCTCATTTCTCACCCCGATCCACGCATTTTGCTGGCTGCCCACACTTCCCTGACCTCACAGAACCACACAGAGGTTCCGGTCACTCCCCTGATCCCACAGAACCACACAGAGGTTCCGGTCACTCCCCTGATCCCACAGAACCACACAGAGGTTCCGGTCACTCTCCTGATCCCACAGAACCACACAGAGGTTCCGGTCACTCCCCTGATCCCACAGAACCACACAGAGGTTCCGGTCACTCCCCTGATCCCACAGAACCACACAGAGGTTCCGGTCATTCCCCTGATCCCACAGAACCACACAGAGGTCCCGGTCACTCCCCTGATCCCACAGAACCACACAGAGGTTCCGGTCACTCCCCTGATCCCACAGAACCACACAGAGGTTCCGGTCACTCTCCTGATCCCACAGAACCACACAGAGGTTCCGGTCACTCCCCTGATCCCACAGAACCACACAGAGATTCCGGTCACTTGTCCGTGGTATCTGTGGCACGCCATGTGAAGTGCCGAAGATCCACGTGCGTGTCCTGGGATAAAATGTTCATGAGGAACTCTTGTGGTGCAGTCCAGGGGAAGGGACATCGCGGTTCCCAGCAATCGTATCTCTTCTGTCTCCTTTTTTTTATTTAATTATGTGAATTAACTGTATTTCTGTCTACAGTTGTTATCTCCATTAACCTTGAAACTAATTTGCATAATCACCAATTCTCACCCACACGGATCGATGCATGCATGTTCGGCTTGAGACAACAACGAGCCCATGTCTCCGTGAAATGTTCAGTACAGTTGTTCTCAGACTGATGGACCCCACAGCAGCAAAACTCGGCAAGACCCTCCCGAAAAAGAGTCACGAGACTCAGTGAGGCGTTCCTGGAGAAAGTAGCAACATTAATGCAATCATAATCTGTATTTATCCCGGAGGAATCTGATGAGCTATGAAGCTCAGATGACCAATACAATAAACACACTCGTCACTCAGACAGGAATCATCTTGCAACGGGGCCAGCTGTGTCCGTCTGCCTCCACTTTCCTGTCCGTCTGTCCTACCGCGCCTCAGTCTGAGACAATCCTTTCCTGTCTGTGACATCACTATCCTCTGTGAAGCAGCATCTATTTTGCGTAAATCTTTATTTTTAGAATAATGATTCGATGCATGTCTCGTGAGTGTAAGATCAGCAGCAGCAGCATGAAACCATTACCATCACCACCACTATCATCACTAAATACAAATATTCCTCCTATAAGCTTAACAGACTATTGGGGCAAGTGCTGTTAGCGAGCACCTATGGCGATCGGAACGGTGGGTGGCCAATGACACGCCCGGCCACCTTCGCCTCTCCAGTGCTGATGTGTGCACACTGCACCGGGTACTCGTTTAAAGATTAATCAACCTAGGGAAGGCCCAGAACCGGTTCAAATATTCACCACTGTAATTGGTCGTGAGTGGAATTTGAACTCGTGTCGCCGGGTTCGCAGCGCAGCGCACTAACTACTACACAACCTTTACCCACAGCCTCCACCAGCACCCGCATTGCCATCACCACTCACCACCACCACAAGTGTCATCACCTCCACCACCACCACTACCAATGTCATCACCTCCACTACCACCAGTCACCACCACCACCACCAATGTCACAACCTCCACTACCACCAGTCACCACCAGCAGTGTCCTCGTCGTCATCCCCATCAGTGCCAATGTTACCACCACCACCGCCACCATCGGTGTCATCACCGCAACCGCCACCGCCTCCCAGATCGCCGTTCCCACCGTCTCCTCGGTGACGCGGCACGGAATGTGGCACTGCGCGCGGCTAAGCCCGGAGCAAACAGACGCGAGGCGCAGGAACAATCTCGCAGGTAAACACTGAGCGGGGGGGGGGGGGGGGCTGGGGCGAGGGACGGGGGGCGGGGGGGCGCGCGTTTCTCGAGCCCCGCAGAGACAAAGCGCCGCGTGAATGTGGTGGAGAAGGGGGGGGGGGGCTCTCTATTGGACAGTGACTTAAAAGAGATTCTTTACAGACTTTCTCCAGCAGCATTCCCTAGCAAGTGTCTGAAAGACTGGCGCTCAGCTGCCGCTGCCGCCGCTTCATGTCGTGGGCTTCTGTGAGTCCGTATCGCGAGGGTGGTGGAGGAGGAGGTGGGTGAGAGGGGTTGTGTGGGGGTAAGCTGGGGGCTGGGGGGGTAGAGACTGGAGGATTTCTGGACATCGTGTGTTCTTCTCCGACTGTGCTGTGCAAACACATTTCTAGACATTTTAGCGAAACTGTTCAAACACGCAACACATTTCAGATCCCTGGTGCGAACTGCTCAACATGAGCAGCACATCTCGTGCATTGATCCTCCCCCTCCCTCCTGGATCTCGCGTGTCCCCATGGGCCCCGATGGGATTTCATTTCGCGGACTCAATCATTGGCAGTCGGCAATGTAAGTGCACGGCACTAACAATGACATTGGGTGAGAGATGGTTAGCGCGCTGCGCTGTGAAACCCGGCGACCCGAGTTCGGGTCCCGACCACGGCTACCGTCAGTGGCGAGTGATAATCTCTAAAAACAGAATCCGATCATATTCGCGTTCACCCCAAAATGCTCCACAACAACAACAACGCACAAGAAGGGCGTTTACAGCATCGCTCTTTGCGTGGAATATGGTCTCGTCGTTCAGAGGGAGGAGAGCTTTTGCCAACAATATGTGGCAACTGGGTACCGTGGATCTAGAAAGCCGATAGGTTGATGGGCTCAAACTTGTTTCAAATATAACATTCTTAAAAATCGGTCGTTAGACATATGTACAGAGTTGCATCATATCTTAAGACATATAAAACCCGCTTGCTACAAGCTTCATGGTAGATGGCGGCAGGGCAAGCGGGAGTCCGTGAGACCCATCGGTGCGGCGCCGTCGTGATGCGCGTGGCTTGATGGCGTGACGCGGCCTCAGGGAGCCAGGCGCTCGTTGGTTACAGCGACAGCGGCAATTGTCCAAGCGCCGCGATGTGGCGGCAGGACCCTCCTTGAGGACGAGTCTCAGCGAGGCTCTGCTGGGTGAATGAAGAGCCCGGCGCGACACAGACAGCCAGGGAGAGGTCACCTCCATCGGGGTCTCAGCGCGCCAGCGCTCAGTTCACGGGTCATCTTTCTCATTCAAGGCATGTGGAAAAGTCAGCACAAAGTCAGACGAAGCGGATACACGTTTTGTTATTGCTTTCACACACACACGCTTCTACATCCCACCCTTGGGCCCCCACCCATACAAAAAGAATTGCTTTAAAATGTTTAAGAATACATATCTGCGACTTATTTTGTCTGAAAGATTTGTAAAAAAAAATCCCAGTGGCAATTTTAGCTGTGGCTGGCCGAGCGTCGTCGGTGAGAATGGCAGGATACGGGAGCGTGCCGAGGAGCCGGGGACAGGGCGCGCGCCGAGGCCCGCACCAGAACAATGGAGACCTCGCCCCCCCCACCCCTACCGGGGGGGGGGCTGTGGGGGAGAACTTTACCCAGTATGCCCCTAGAAAGTCGCAGGGAAGAGACGCTCACGCCGATAGACGTATAGCACAGGCGCTATTCGTGAAGACAATGAGCCGGGCTTGTAATTATAATGGTAATGTGTGAAATAATACACAAATAGTAACGTGTACGTTTTGTGTTGGGGGTTTAAGGGCAGCTACTTGGCGGTTTTTTGTATTGACTGCGTTGTGTAGGGTAACCCTTGCTCGAGTGCTATCATCATCAGTCATCCACCGCTGGATGAAGACCCCATCACGGTCTCCCGATGCAACATTTCCCTCAGCACCCGCACACGAGCCACGAGTGTATCTGTACGGGGAGCGGTGGCGCAGTGGTTAGCGAACCCGGCGACGCGAGTTTAATTTCCACTCGCGGCCAACATCAGCGATGATTATCTGAAACAGCCCTGGGCGTTCTTTAGGTCGACTCAGCCTCAAATGAGTACCTGGTGCGATGTGTGAGCATCGCCACTTAGGGAGACAGAGGCGGCCGGGCGTGGTGCTGGCCACCCACCCCCTCGTGTTGCGTGCCGGCCTTCATAGGTGCTTCACGGGGGACCTTTGTCTTTGTGACAATCCCGACCTCAGGAAGTGGTGGCGGGGTTGGACGTGGCGTGATGCGGTGGGTACCGGTGGGCAGTGCAGCGAAGCCGACCGTTGTATCGTGCTCAATGTTGAACTGTGCATACAATTACCGCTGCCATGGCAATGTGGAATTTCCACACGAGTAGATCAGAGCTGTGAAGAGAAGATTGAGCGCTGCTCGAGGCCCCGTGGCTGTGGTTTGACGTTGTAGGGTCTGCGCCTCTCGTCGCCCCGTCGCTTCCTTCTCACTCTTGTATCGCTACTGGCGCGACGTGTCGCGTGGACGTCACGTCCGGACGTCAAGGTCAAGGGCTCGTGCCGGGGCATTGGTGGCGACCCTCGCTCCGCCTCTCCGTGCCGTGGCCCCGGGGGCCGCCGTTGTGTTTGGGACGCGCCATGCCTCGCATGCACGACACGAAAGCACGAGACGCTTTGCGTGCGAGATTGTTTGCTCGCTCAAAGAGAGATCTCTGTGAATTTGCGTGACAGGTCCCTGTAACTTCACGTGAGAGATAGTTGTTGTACGAGATCTCGCAGTGATTGTGCGGACACTCCACGGACGCCACCTCGACGTAGGCAGACACATCTAACGTCAGCTGGAAGAAGCAGATGGGCTGTAAAGCTCTTTATTTACAGGTGCCACGTGCAGGGTGGCCGTACACACGTACGCATGCAGCGGTGGAATTCGTATTCATGCCGCCTGTTAGTTACTTATTTATCCTTCAAATCGGCCACAATTCTATTGAAATATTGATCTTCAAGAAAACGAGCTGGACTTTGTCCTGATGGCCGAGTCCTGTGGCTGGCACGGCCAGGCCACAGTGCCCAGCAACAGGGCACCCATTCGAGCAGGAAAATCAAAACACACACACGCACACACAGGTACGCGCACATGCACACGCACGCACACACAGGCACAAGCACGTACACACACACCGCACGTACACGCACACGTACACGCACACACACCCCACACGTGCACGCGCACGCACACACGCGTCGACCCTCGGTGCGTTTCAGTAGCTACAGGGCGGCGATGCAGCTGCACTCGCTCTGAAAGCACCTTCCACAAACACAAAACTCGGACGCGAAAACGAACAAACCAGCTCTGCCTTTGATTCCCGCCGCGTCTCGGCCCAAAGAGAGTCAGAAAGAAAGTCAGAAAGAGGGGTTTGATGTTTTCTCTCTCTCTCTCTGTGTGTGTGTGTGTTTCTCTGCCCCGCTTGTATTTTGTTGTTGTTAGAGAGGCCCTTTGTGAATCTAGCAGAGTTGGAACTCGGTGCAGCAAAGTCGTCACACGTGACCCCCGCTCGCCTTTCAGGAGTAAAAACACTCCGCGTGGCTTCTCTCTTAGCGTCTCTTGCTCCCATCACTCTTTTCTTCTTCTTCTTCGTGGAAGATTCCAGTCGACGTAATGCCATTATACACCTGATTCTAAACACACTAACACACACACACACACTGACACACACACACATGGGGACACACACGCGCGCACTCTATCACACACATCCCTGAGCGGACATACATTCTGAGGTCACGACGTCTGGCGTCTCTCTGTACCGCTGTCCCACTCTCTCTCTCTCTCTGTGAGTTTGTTATGTTGATTATATTTATATTTTCAACAACCACCACAACATCATATACGGGGGGGGGGGACAAAAGCCGAGTCTACGACATCAGCGCCATGGGGATGAACGCGTGGAGTTATCGTGGCCCCTTGCTGTGACACGAGAGAGGGAAGAGAGAGGAGTGAGCGTCGTGGAGGCAACAAGTAGGCCGATCACGCGCCTCCTCCTTCACATAGCTGTCTCAACGCGGCAACAAAAGCAAGCGTTTGTTTAAACGTCTCATCAACCACGTGGCTTTCCTTCTGGGAGCGCACAACATCAACAACATTCATACTCTTAAGTTTTTTCGGTAAAGTCACGTAGGTAAAAATAAATAATAAACATAAATAATAAACAATAAAAATAATAGAAACAATTGCTTCTTGCTGTGGTTGTCCCACCTGATGACGGACGCTTGTGTTGCGCCCGAAACGTCGTGATTTATTATTTTATTTCTATTATTATTTCAATTATTTGTATTGTTTATTATTTATGTTTATTATTTATTTTTACCTACGTGACTTTACCGAAAAAACTTAAGAGTATGAATCCTTGCAGTCACGAAAGCTTCAAATCTAGAATTCAACATCATTGGTTCAACACAAGCAAACTCTGGACCGGTGTCGACACTCAGCATCGTATCAGAGGACTCAGACTCGCTCGCACCAATGCTGGCGTGCTGCCAGCTGTTTGGGGCCGTGTGTGTGTGGAGGAATAGCTGTCTCAAAGAGTTGTGCGGTGTCGTTTGCTCTTCAACGTCAGCGAACCCTGCACAGGCGCATCTCTCGGGAGCTCTCGCTAAGCCGCGGTGCAGCGCAGCCCCGCCAGCCAGAGTCGCGGTGGAACGAGACCCCGAGGTCGGGAGGAGGAGGAGGGCCTCGTGGGGGCTGTCGCGACCGCGGCGCGAGGCCGAGTGGAGCTGCAGGCTGCCTCCTGCAGGCTGCCTCCTGCAGGCTGAAGAGAGTCAGCCCGCTTAACACGCAGGTGGCTTGCGCGACCAATATTATCATGGGGAAGGTTTTTTTGGGGGGTTATATCGCGTAAATATAAATGTGTCGTTAAACCGGCCACCCGACGAAGCCAATTCGTGAGGTTTGTCACGTAAACAGAACGTGCCCATTGAGTTACTACTTCAAGGCAGCCCGCTGGAGTTCTGAGCACGCGATAATAGTACTTGCATTGGATGCAATTGATAGACACCACGCAAACATCGCTTCATCCAATAAAATAAAAATACAAGGACGTTTGGCCCGTACGTCTCTCTGAGCTGCTTGGTAACCTCGTGGGGCCCGTGTATATTGCAGTACAGCAACACTGTACAGCATGTGTTGCGTATATCGTTGTGGACTCTGGATTCATCAGTTATTTTATGTTAAAATGGTAAAACATGGGGTAGTCTGATAGTTTAGTTGATGAAGATAGCGCACTGCGCTTTGATCCCGGCCTTATATGTTCGTTATGTGTACCACCTTCTCACCCACGGGAAGGGGAGTGTCTTCACACCATCTGTGCGGTGACCCACCAACCCTCGCCGCCTCCACAGCGCTGGAGTACAGGCCACGTGCGTTCAAAAACGAAGCACTTTTATTTATTTTAGAAGAAAAGGCACACTGAGCTATACACCTACTTTTAAGAGGCGACCTGGCCACATGATAGCTCAACGAAGTGGCTTGTCACGTGGAAATGCATAGCAGCCAAATACTCTAAGCCCGTAATGTTGCTTTTAAATGTGGAGGGAAAACCGGAGGACCCGGAGAATAATCCACGTGACCACGGGAAGAACATGTTAACTCCAAATATACAGCAGCAGGCGTCAGGGTCGTGATGGAACCCACGACCTCTTGTATACCAGGCGAGGTAGTGAACATCTCGCTACCGTGGCGCGCTGACGCCCAGGGTGCGAGAGTGAGAGGAGACGATCTGAGGACCCACCACCACCACCACCACGACTCCCTCCCTCTCGGGCAGCGCCGAGGGCGCAGCGGAACCCTCGCCGCGCATTGTGTGGCCAACGACGCCGGCGCGCGGTCATGAGTGGTCGCCTCGGCCAACGCTAACATTTTATGGGATTAGTGGGATTAGTGTGGGGCCTTTTTTTGTATCTTAAATTGATTGTAAGCGCTCGGCAAGGAAGCGAATTGGTGATGTGGACCGGATTAGGGCTCAACGTTCGCACGATATTTGGACCGAGAGAAAATGCGCATTTCATATTCGTACAGATTGTATACACATTGTATACACATTGTATACACATTGCACAGGATTTACACTGCCAACAGCCGCTTCCGTGCCCTTGTTGGCGTTAGATCGCTGCTGCTGCCGCTGCCTCGTCCGTCCCGCGTCTCGCCCTCTGAGGCGCACGCGAGGAGGGAGAGGAACGCGTCCCTCTCCACGCGTCCCTCTCCACGCGTCCCTCTCCACGCGTCCCTCTCCACGCGTTCCTCTCCCTCCTCGCGCTCACGCACGCCGCGCTCGCTGCCGAGACGCGAGTGAGCGCGCTGAGTTATGAACGCAGCGTTTTCATCCAGGTCAAACACATCCCCCTACAGCACTCGATGAGTGCGGCTAAGATGTTTGCCCTGACGGATGTGTATATATCGATATATATCGATATATACACATATTTAAATCAATAGAGTGAGCGGGCTGATCGGACGCGATCGACGTCACGTGAGCACGGGGGGTGTGAATTGAAGTCGCCGGACGTGTATTTTGACGTTACGAGATGAGGCCCACTGGGCTGTATCGCTTTTTTTCAGAAGCGACCTGGCCACAAATGACAGCTTAACTAAGTGGATTATCACGTGAAAACATATTGCAGCTAAATACTCTGCTACCTTTAGGCGACGTGGACTATTGGATGAAGTGTTGTTCGTGAGCGCCTATTGAGGCCCGCATTGCACACGGAGATATCACGCGGTCGGAATCATCTCCGCAGCGCTGATGTTTACATACGCGGTGGGCACAGGGCATGCGCATGGCCCGTGACAATACCACTCGCCATCGATGTTAGCCGCGGCTGGGAATGGACCTGAGCATCGTGTGCAGCGCGCCGCGTAGCACCACCTCATCCCTCCTCTGCTCACCCTTCCTCCCCCTCTTCCTCGCACCAACCCGCCAGCCTCTCCTCCCCACGGTCCCATCCACACGCCCTCCCCCCACACACAGCTTCCCAGTGCAGCTACTGGGAGTGTCGACTCATCCATTTCTGTTCGTAAATCGCTCACGATGCATGCATCAAATCGTTGATATAACAGGCGGCCCCCCTCGATGCGTGTACGTCGTTTGTGTTCGACTGTGTGTCATGAGGTCACGTGCCCTCTGCAGCCACAAGAGGCGCGACAATCCACCACAGAGGTCAAATAATAAGTCATTACCCCCTCTGTTGTAATGCAGTTATATAATAATAATAATAAATCACTATCTCAGTGCCAGTTATTTACTGGCCAAGGTTTGAGGTGGGAGGCTCTTCGGGCGATCGTCAAAGTTAAGACCGGCGACGGTGAACGCGACCGCACTGGGAGACGGGGCCGTGTCGAGCGCGTGGGGTGCGGGCACGGGCGATCGAGCGGAGTGCGACAGGGAGCGGAGTGCGACAGGGAGCGGAGTGCGACAGGGAGCGGAGTGCGACAGGGAGCGGAGTGCGACAGGGAGCGGAGTGCGACAGGGAGCGGAGTGCGACAGGGAGCGCACTGCGCTACAAACCCTGCCGCGTCAGTTCGATTCCCGGCCACGGTCAACTCAACCGGTTCTGGGCTTGGCTCACCAACACACAACCAGTTAGTGCTGTACTAGTACACTACACTATACACTACATTATACACTACACTACTATACACTACACTACTATACACTACACTACACACTAGTGCTGTGCTAGTGACGAATTGGCCACGTTCTGTTTACGTGACAACCCTTACTAGTTGGCTGTGTCGGGTGGTGGCGGGTTTTAACGACACAATTATATTTTTACGCGATCTAACACAACAAAAACCTATATTATGTGCGAGTTCTGTACAGTGCCTGGGTGAAAGGCGCTTTAGAAGTGTGAATAATTTTTAATTGTTGTTATCACACCTTTTTGTCGTTTTAAACATTTCGGACAAGACTCAAAATAAAGAAAGATATGTTTGACGTCTTGATACGTCGATGAGAGCGATGGTAGCGAGCGCCTCTGCAGGCGTCGTGTCCAGATGCTTTTGTCTTCCCAATGTGGATGTTTACACACCGCCCAAGGTACTCATCTTGAGTCGACCTGCAGCGGGCCCAGGACCGGTTCAGATAACAACCGCGCTGACGTTATCCGTGGCCGGCAATCGAACTAGGGCAGTCGAGTTCGTAGTGCATTGCGCTAACCACTGCACCACCGCTCCGCCCTCACACATCTACACATTCGCCACTAAGTGGTGGAGAAATCGCCAAGGCGCATGTGCCAGGATAGGCAAATTTTGAGGTCACGTGAAGTGTGAAAGGATCGCTGGCAGGGGGTCACGGGACAGATACAGGTTCCATGGGTGAACTGATCGAGATGACCAGCAGATGCACCACCTGTGCTCCCTACTGTGCCTACTTTCTGCGTTTTATCCAACCAGCGCTCTGCTCGTTGTTGTGTGAACGTCGCTCCTCTGCCTTCCGCTGTTATCCAGTAACATCCTTCATAAGCCTGCTCCACAGAAGCCGATCTTGACATTGCTTGTACCACTCTTCGGTAATTCTACTCAGCTCTAAGTCCGTCTGTACCGCATGAGTCCATCTCTTCATCAGCCAGTGCCGCGCCCCTTTAGCCCCCTCTATCCGACCAAACAAAAGCTTATTGGGCATGCGGTGGCTGGGCATGCGGACTACACGAGCCAGCAGCCAACTTTGTCTCGCCTGCCGGAGGAGCTCACCGATGGGACTGGGTCCAGCTATTTTAAGGATCTGTGAGCTCTTCACACAATCCAGCGTGGTTAAGCCCAGGGCCCATCCACACACGCATCCACACACACACACCCACACTGCCCGCATAATCGCGCGCTTCCACGAAACGAAGATTCTTGAGTCTGCACTCAGAGCTGACGCTTAAAATTCCTGTCTGCTGCTAAATTGATATCCGCGATCATTTAACTAATCCTACACCTCCTGAAATTAAACGTGCTTAAAGTTGTATTATGTTGTAGCAAAACGATGTAATGTCAGCCCCACATGTCTTCCCGGCCTGGCAGTGTTGGGCGTGGAGCGCTGCCTTTATCTTTGTGGCAGGGCGGTGATTCCTCTGAAACAGACTCGACTTGAATTAACTCACTTTTAGCTTTGACTCCGGGGATGAAACATTACGGTTCTCTTCCTATTGTGAGATGTGGTCCATCTTTCTCCCAAAAGGAGACGATTTGTATGTTGAAAATGTACCTCCTGGTGGTCATTCTCCAGTTGCTGGCCTTGACCGAATCAAGACGCCCTACGTGTACCTGGAGATCGCTCTTAGAGGCAGACGAGATCACAGAGATGAAATAAAAATGGTCATAATTAGCACACTGGAGTGTTTTTGAAAGCTGGACTTCGTGTTCTCACTGCGCTCGTTCACCCAGTAACGCCTCCCCGAATCTTAGCTCCTTTTCAGGAGGGTCCTGCCAGAGATTCACAGGCGGGGCTGCTGCTGCTGTGTAACCCGCGTTGAGTCACATTCGGGGTTTTGTTGCGTTGAGATGTTTGGCCAATAACAGTTACATTCTCTTTGCAGTCACGAAAGCTTCAAATCTAGAATCAGTTACATTGTTTGCGACTTCGCTATGAGATGAAACCAGAGCACCCGGAGGGAACCCATGCAGAGCTGGGGGGGAGAACATACAAACTCCACGCGGGGAGACGTCCGAGTCGAGCATACAACCCGGGTCGCGTTGCTGCGAGGCGCGAGGGTTACCTCTACGCCACCCTGGCGCCCGCATTGTGAAGAGGAGCGAACCAATCCGCTTCAAGAAGGATGCGTGTAGTGAGGGCGGGCTACCTGCTCTGAGTGAAGCAACGCGGTCATTAACGAGACATATGGAACTGAAAAGTGCGCAAAGAAGCATGGAGGTATGCATACTTTAGATGACATCGCGAGACATAAAAAGGGACACGAGGATTAGAGATCACACGCAGGTTAGTGGCTGGATTCAAACTTCAGAAACAAATATGCTGGCTTGGGCAGGGCGCGTCACGGCTGGAAGGAACGAGAGTGGATGGTCAGGGGTAATCGCGGAGTGGCAGCCAAAGAAGACGGAGCTATGAAATCAGCTCGTGCGCGGGTGCTGCTGGATTCTTCGATCGCAGGATCGCGAGACGTGACGCGGCGCGGGGGGTGGGGGCGGGGGGTCTGAAAATATCCCACGGCAAACGAAGGCCCGTGGGGACCGTTACGTAACACGCGACACAACACGAGCCATCATCTCCCCTAATTGACGCTGATTTAACGCGGATCTGTTTGCGCTTAAGTTGTTCCACGCAACTGGCCGCTGGGTGTCGTCCACGGCTATGAATAGCGTGCGTGGCCGTGCGCGGCGGCAGGCTGCGGTGCGGGAGCGCCGCTCGGACGCGCGGTGTCGCGCCCGTGTGGGGAGACGCTCTAATCCGGCCCTTGACAGCTGCTGCGCGCGGGCTAAATGGACTCCCCTGGAGACGCCGGCTCGCCACAAGTGCCCAGATAGGTTCGTGACACGACTTGCTCCGGCCTGAGAGTCGCCTCGTGTGAGCCGAGGGGTCATCGACCTTTTCACCCGGGGGCTATCTCTCGCCACGTTCCTGAGCAGAGGTGAAGGGAGCACACGTCACGAATGTGAACATGCACGGGGGCCCGAACGTCAGGTCACACAGTGCTATTATATTCACTTGAACACATCACAAAGGGTTATTCTATTTATTTAAACAAATGTTCAATCTGACTTGCATTAATATTAATGGATACATGAGTTATCTTTTGAATTGGATTTAGGACTTTTTAAACATTACACGTATAATGTTTGCCCATTCATCCATTCCGTTTTATTTCAATCGATTCCGGGATCTTGGGTGAGATTTGTAAATAATGCATTTTATGTGAACCCCACAGGAAGAAGAAAAATATAGTTTAATAATGATACTAGATAAATATGAAGTTAAAGAATAAGCAGTTAACATGTTTTAATGTCAGTGTTAAAATAAAGGAAATAACTCTGACTTTTGTGGCATCCTGTGTATATGTACATATCATTAACACCATTTCGTACGTGAAAACACGTGAAATTGTTTATTATTTTTAAAATAATAATAATAACAACAATCATGATGCCCTCTTAAGCATCGTGAGAGGTATCAGGGGCACGGAGAGGCCTTCATCCGGCAGTGGATTTATCATAGCTCGTGATGATGATGGTGATGATGATGGTGGTGATGATGGTGATGATGGTGATGATGATGGTGATGATGGTGATGATGGTGATGATGATGGTGATGATGGTGATGATGGTGATGATGATGGTGATGACGGTGATGATGACGGTGATGATGGTGATGATGGTGATGATGGTGATGATGGTGGTAATGATGATGATGGTGATGATGGTGATGACGGTGATGATGGTGATGATGGTGATGATGGTGATGATGGTGATGATGGTGATGATGATGATGGTGATGACGGTGATGACGGTGATGATGGTGATGATGATGGTGATGATGGTGATGATGGTGATGATGATGGTGATGATGGTGATGATGATGGTGATGACGGTGATCATGATGGTGATGATGATGGTGATGATGATGGTGATGATGGTGATGATGGTGATGATGATGGTGATGATGATGGTGATGATGGTGATGATGGTGATGATGGTGATGATGATGGTGATGATGGTGATGATGGTGATGATGATGGTGATGATGGTGATGATGATGGTGATGACGGTGATGATGGTGATGATGGTGATGATGGTGATGATGATGGTGATGACGGTGATGACGGTGAGTCTCTTCTGTCAATGATAGAACGTGTCGCTGAGTAAGAAAGCTCTGCTGGCACGAGGGTGCTGCTACATTTGGATGTTGAGTGGCCAATGCCACGAGCGACGGAGATCGCGGGGGGAACCCCCCGACTAGGACAGGCGCTTGTTTGTTTGGGCCACGCTCACAGCGCTGCGTTTGCGATCCACTCGCTGCACTGCCGCATCAGCGAGTGGTGGGGATTCACAAATCCCCGCGTGGCTCACCAACCCCCCCCTCCCCTGCAAAGCGCCGGGTCGCACGCGTGAGCGCACATTGTCCACAACATGCAAGACGGAGAGAGTCGCGTGTTGAGGTCGGGAAGGGAGTGAAGGGGGGGGGGGGGTGCAGAGAGCAGTGTGGGGGGGGGGGGGGCGAGGGGGGAGGGTGAATATTCGGGGAAGGATTGGGAGCCAGAAGGGGACGCGTGAGGGAGGCGAACAGGCGGTGATGGTTGTTGTGATGCCGCGTTGTGCGCAACACTCCGAGATCACATTGTCACCACTCGCGCCGCCGGGGTAGCGCGCGCGCGCGTGACTGTGTGCGCGTGGGGAGCGGTAGCGTCGTCGCTCGCCCACTGCGCCACCAACCCGGCGAGGTCTCTTTCCGCTCACAAACAGAGACGATGTTAACCGGTCCCGGGTTTCCCCTCGGTCGACTCAGCCTTAAACGAGTGCCTGGTGCGGTGTATAAACATCGGCACTGGGGAGAGAAAGAAGGCCGCGCGTGGTGCTGGCCACACACCACCTCGTGTGCCGTGCCAACCTGACCAGGTGTTTGCCCCAAGAGTCTGTTAAAGGATGTACAGGGGATCATGTAGGCGGTGGTAATGTCGTGGTTAGCGCATTGTTGTATGAAACCGGAGACTTGAGTTCGATTCCCGACCAATGCTACATCAGTGGCGAATATATGAGCTAGTCAAGGGCCTCCCCTTTGGTCACTCAGGCACAAATGTCTCCACTAGGAACACAAATGCGGCCGGCCGTGGTTCTAGACTCAACACTCCCGCGTGCGCCGTTATTGCCTTCATTGGTGCTGGCTAACAGCACTTGTCCCAACAGTCGGGGGATCTTTGTCTTTGTACTCCGCGAGTGAGTGCGCGCCTTACACATCGCCACGCGAGGCGCAACTCCCTGGAGGCAAAGACACCGAAATCCTCGCCGTGTATTGACCCGGTGGCGTGGAGCGAGCGGTGGGACAACGGTTAGCGCGCTGCGCTGTGAATCTCGATTCCCGGCCAACGGCTAACAGCAGTGACGAGGGATCTCGGAATCCGTCGAATATAATCTGGTAAAAGTGTGTTCGCTGTAATTAACGTTTCATGGCTGTCGTTAAAAACTCAAAACAAATGTAGTTTAACGATGTTATTTTTGTAAGAACGACTCATCCAGGCCGGGGGTTCAACAAAGACGCCTTGGGTTAAACAATAACGCACAGACACACACAGACAAATGTCCCCCGTATAGCCTCATAGACCGCTGGGGGAGGTGGTGTTAGCGAACACCTCTTTAGGCAGGAACGCCACACGAGGAGGTAGGTAGCCAGCACCACGCCCGACCGCCTTTGTCTTCCCGGTGGCGATGTTTACACACCGCACCAGGTACTAATTTTAGGCTGAGTCGACCTAGGGGAGGCCCAGGACCGGTTCAACAAATCGTTACTGGTGTTGGCCGTGAGCGGGAATCGAAGACGTACAAAAACACACAATGACACACACAATAACACACGCGAATACATTAACACACACACACTAACACACACAATAACACACGCAAACACACACACACGTGCACGCAGCTCTTATCTTGTAGCTGCAGACCGAGGCTGCGTCTGGGGCTGCCCCACCCAAGTCTGAGCACGGGCCCGAAAACCCAAAACGCCAACCGGGCTGCAACAACCAGCACGATTGAGGTTAGAATGAAGAAGATTCAACAGCCTTCTTGAATTGAGACACGTTGCTCACTGCGAGGGGTTGGGGAAGGTGAACGATGATGGGAGGGGTTGCCGAGGCAGTGCGAGGGAAGACGTGAAAGAGAAGTGCCGTGGCCTGGAGGGTGGTGAGTGGGTGAGTTGGTGGGTGAGTGGATAGGTGAGTGGGTGAGTTGGTGGGTGAGTGGGTGAGTTGGTGGGTGAGTGGATAGGTGAGTGGGTGAGTTGGTGGGTGAGTGGGTGAGTTGGTGGGTGAGTGGATAGGTGAGCGTGTCTGTTGGTGGTGAGTGGGTGAGTTGGTGGGTGAGTGGATAGGTGAGCGTGTCTGTTGGTGGTGAGTGGGTGAGTTGGTGGGTGAGTGGGTGGGTGAGCGTGTCTGTTGGTGGTGAGTGGGTGAGTTGGTGGGTGAGTGGGTGGGTGAGTGGGTGAGTTGGTGGGTGAGTGGGTGGGTGAGTGGGTGAGTTGGTGGGTGAGTGAGTGAGTTGGTGGGTGTGTTGGAGGGTGAGTGGGTGAGTTGGTGGGTGAGTGGGTGGGTAGGTGAGTGGGTGAGTTGGTGGGTGAGTGGGTGGGTGAGTGAGTGAGTTGGTGGGTGAGTGGGTGAGTTGGTGGGTGTGTTGGAGGGTGAGTGGGTGAGTTGGTGGGTGAGTGGGTGGGTGAGTGGGTGAGTTGGTGGGTGAGTGGGTGGGTGAGTGGGTGAGTTGGTGGGTGAGTGGGTGGGTGGATGGGTGAGTTGGTGGGTGTGTTGGAGGGTGAGTGGGTGAGTTGGTGGGTGAGTGGGTGGGTGGATGGGTGAGTTGGTGGGTGAGTGGGTGAGTTGGTGCGTGAGTTGGTGTGTGAGTCTGTGGAAATAGGGAGCGGTGGTGCAGTGGTCAGCGCGTTGCGATCTACGAACGAGGCGACCCGAGTTCGATTCCCGCTCACGGCCAACACCGGTGACGATTATCCCAACCCGACCCGGGTCTCCTCTTGGTCGACTCAGCCTCAATTTAGTACCTGCTGCGGTGTGTAAACATCGCCACTGGGGAGACAAAGGCGGCCGGGCGTGGTGCTGCTACCCACGACCTCATGCCGCGTCCCGGCCTTCATAGGCGCGCGGCGAGTGCGCAGAGACGGACGCTTCTCTCACGACGCTCTTGAGATTGTCGATTGCCGCGCATTCGTGACGGATCACACGATCCGAGAGTCACGCTGTGGTGCGATGCTTAAGGTGGTTTTTAAAATATAATTTAAGGGGTTTCGTTGTTGTTTTACTAAGTGCGTTCCCTCTACCGGAGCACAGCGCGAATGAAACCAGGAGAGCATATCTCTCTCGGTGTTACTCGCCAAAACCAGGTACGAATTTGAGGCTCAGTAGACCTAGTTGAGGTACAGGACCAGTTCAGATATTCGTCACCGAGATACACACATATATTCATCCAGAGAGACACGCGCATATATACACAGCGACACACACACACATATATACACATACACAGAGCGAAAGGTACTGCATATATACAGAGACAGACATTGGTTTGCAGAGGCATACACACATATATACGTAGAGAGACTTACATATATACTTACACGCATATTTACACACGTACATATATATATATATATACATACACACATACTTGTGTGTATGTATGTATATGTGTATTTACACAGGGACATATATATATATAAACATATATACATAACGAAAACAAAGATCCCCCGTGTCGCCTGAGCCGTCTGCAGGGCACGTTCTGTTAGCGAGCGCCGATGCAGAGCGACACGGCACACGCGGGCTGGTGGCCAGCACCACGCCCGGCTGCCTTGGCGCATCACGCCAGGTACCCGGCTGCGGTACAAACACATGCACACGCGCGCGTACATCATGCACACACGCATCGCCACGCTTCTGGGAAGTGCAAAGGAAATAATCGCAAAAGTTTAAATTAGGATCTGGAGAATAACACCTCCCAAGCACGCGCCAGGCGGGGCGTGCGGCCTGCACGCCAAGAGGAAACATGGAACGTCCACCACTCCTCACTCACACTCACTCACACTCACTCACACTCACTCACTCACACTCACTCACACTCACTCACTCCCACTCACTCACACTCACTCACACTCACTCACACTCACTCACTCACTCACACTCACTCACTCATACTCCTCACTCACACTCACTCACACACACTCCTCACTCACACTAACTCACTCACACTCCTCACTCACACTCACTCACTTACACTCCTCACTCACACTCACACTCCTCACTCACACTCCTCACTCACACTCCTCACTCACACTCACTCACACTCACTCACTCACACTCTCTCACACCCACTCACTCACACTCACTCACACTCACTCACACTCACTCACTCACTCACACTCACACTCCTCACTCACACTCACGCACACTCCTCACTCACACTCACACTCCTCACTCACACTCACTCACACTCCTCACTCACACTCACTCACTAACACTCACTCACACTCTCTCACACTCACTCACACTCTCTCACACTCCTCACTCACACTCACTCACTCACTCACACTCTCTCACACTCTCTCACACTCACTCACACTCACTCACACTCCTCACTCACACTCACTCACTTACACTCACACTCCTCACTCACACTCACTCACACTCACTCACACTCACTCACACTCACACTCCTCACTCACACTCACTCACTCACACTCACACTCCTCACTCACACTCACTCACTCACTCACACTCACACTCCTCACTCACACTCACTCACACTCCTCACTCACACTCACTCACACTCACTCACTCACTCACACTCTCTCACACTCACTCACTCACACTCACTCACACTCACTCACACTCACACTCCTCACTCTCACTCACTCACACTCACACTCCTCACTCACACTCACTCACGCACACTCCTCACTCACACTCACACTCCTCACTCACACTCACTCACACTCCTCACTCACACTCACTCACACTCACTCACTCACACTCTCTCACACTCACTCACACTCACTCACACTCACTCACACTCACACTCCTCACTCACACTCACTCACACTCACTCACACTCACTGACACTCACTCACTCACACTCACTCACTCACGCACTCACACTCACTCACTCACACTCACTCACACGCACTCACACGCACTCACTCTCTCACACTCACTCACTCACACTCTCTCATGCTCACTCACACTCACGCACACTCACTCACTCAAGCGCACTCACTTACTCACGCGCACTCACACTCACTCACACGCACACTCACACTCACTCAAACTCACACACACTCACGCGCACTCACATTCACTCACTCACACTCACTCACGCGCACTCACGCACTCACACTCACTCACGCGCACTCACGCACTCACATTCACTCACGCGCACTCACTCACTCACTCACGCTTACTCACTCACTCACACTCACTCACACACACTCACACTCTCTCACACTCACTCACACTCATGCACACTCACACTCACACGCACTCACTCACACACATTCACACACACTAACACACACACTCACTCACACTCACACACTCTCTCACTCACACGCGGGCACACGAGTTGGCAGGTGACACTGCGTTGGCAGGCGTGCACAAATAACATCTCAACTCGTCCGCCAATAACACTGCGGCCTTAACAGGAAACATTACATAATAGGCAACGGTTCGGGCAACGGCCCCTCTTCATACCTTGATGGAGGACCATTGCCCGAGGCACATCGTGGGCTAAAGAAGCCCATTCTCGAACCATCGCCGAATATTTACTTTTCTTTTTAATGTCGGGTTTTTGATGAATGTGCTTATGTATATACACACACATTAAACACATTATTTACACGTTGTTTTTAGACGTGTCATTGATTGATCGCGGAAATGCCCACGGAGTCTCGAGATCGCTTTCAGGAAGGTCCCGCATTGATGCGCACGAGTCACGCTCTTCGCGGCGCGGGGGAGGGGGAGGAGGAGGAGCGGCGGTCGCGCGCTCTGCGCTACGACCCGCGAGTGGACGGCACTGGACCGCTCCGGGGCCGCTCCCTGTCACGCGGGGAGGGTTTAATCCAGCAGTAGATCGACAAAGGGATTGAATTGTTTATCATTACTCTGATTGAATTAACTAATATTAATTGATAATGTAACTGTATGTATACAGTATATGAAGGAAGCTTCGCTGAGTCTCGATGTGCTTTACTTATCAGGGACAATTTCGTTTCTACAAAGAGCGTCGTGCGATGTTAACGAGTTAACGAGTTAACATCGTTAACGAGAGTGAACATCGCACGAGAGTGAACATCGCATTCACATCGTTCACGGTAGTGAACATCGCATTAACATCGTTCACGAGAGTGAACATCGTTCACGAGAATTCACATCGTATTAACATCGTTCACGAGAGTGAACATCGCACACCAGCCAATGCGTTCACCAACACCAGAGTGGCTTTAAAAAAGCGTATATGCATGCTATTAAAAAGGAGAATTGCCCGAAACGTTGCCTATTATATAATTTCCTTTTACTGCCGCAAGGGGTTATTGGCGACCGTGTTGTGTTGTGTTGTTGATTGTGCTTTGTGCACCACTACCAACGCAGCAGCAGCAGCAGATACCAAGAGAGTTCATCTTGGGAAGATGTTCATATTAAAAACACGAAGCACAGAGCGTCACAGCCACTACCTTTACACCCCCCTCCCCGAAAACTCCCCTCGCCCCCCTTCCCTTGGCCTCGACAGTAACCCCCCTCCCCTCGCAATGGCCTGACACAAATACATTGAATACATAAGCAGAGGAAGAGTCAGGGTTGCGAAAGGTCTTAGGCTCCAGTCCCAAGCGCCCAGCGGGGTCCATGTTTACTCCACCGCCCCGCGCTACCCACAGCAACCACAACCCCCACTCCAACACAACCCGACTCCAACACAACCCGACTCCAACACAACCCCAGCCTCCCATCCTCCCTCCTCGAACTCTGTGTGCAGGTGTCCTCCATCGCCCCGACAGCAGCCTTGGGTCCTGGGCCACCTCCCAGACCGCCGCCCAGCACGCGCTGAGGCCGGTCCTCTCTACCACGTGTGCCTCTCTCCTTGTCTGCGTGTGCGTGTGCGTCTCCTCGTTGGGGAGCGGTAGTGTAGCGGTTAACGCGCTGTGTGACGAACCCGGCTACCCGAGTTCGTTCCCGCTCACGGCCAATACCATTGACCGATTATCGGAACCGGCTGGGCCTCCCCTAGGTCGACCCATCCTTAATTGCGTGCGGTGTGCAGTAAACTTCGCCACTGGGGAGACAAAGGCGGCCGCGCGTGGTGCTGTCCACCCACCCCTCGTGCGCCTTCCGGCCTTCATAGGTGCTCGCTAATGGCACTTGCCCCAACAGTCTGGAAAGGCTATATGGGGGATATTTGTCTTTGTCCTGGGCCTCGTTCTCTGCCCGCCTGTCTTCGTGGGGTCTCTCGTTGTCTATCTGCTCATGAGACACACAATCTCTCCTGATGATCACGACGAAGATGATAATGCCAATAGCAGCAGCAACGACGTTAACGCCACCACGCATCCTGTGACCGCGTGCCCCCCCGTGTCTCCGCGTTCCTCCGTGTCTCCGCGTGTCTCCGCGTGTCTCCTCTGTGTCTCCGCGTGTCACCCCGTGTCTCCGCGTGTCTCCTCCGTGTCTCCGCATGTCTCCTCCATGTCCCCGCGTGTCACCCCGTGTCTCCACGTGTCTTCCACATGTCTCTGCGCGTTCCCCCCGTGTCTCCACGTGCGCCCCCACCCCGCGTCTCCACGTGTGAACAATGGCCCTGGGTTGGGCCCGGCGCAATCCAAACAAGGAACGCGTCGCTAATGCGGCCCGAGCTGCCAGTCCCGGCGCGGCCGAGTGCTCGCCGTGAGCACTCGCAGACGCACACAGATTTTCTTTTCTCTCCGCTCTCACAGACGCCGCCTTTGTGCGGCTTTCTGTGCAAGTCCGGCGCCTCTAATAGACTCACGCGCGGCTCTGAAAACATCAAAGGTCGCGGTGGCCCCGTGGCCTCCAGGAGACGAATGCCGCGTCCGAGACACGGAGCCGCCACCGCCGAGGCTGTGGACCTGAGCTCGACCCCTGCGCCTGAGCCCCCCCCCTCTCTCTCCTTCTCGACCCGGGGGGGGGGGCTCGTTATGGTCATGCTGGAAACATTGAGCGGGTTCTGACCGAAGCCTACGACCTGGGTTCATTATTTTGTTTGGGGTTTTCTCTCTCTCCATTATAATGGCGACAGACGCCTACGAGAAGCTGAATTCGAGCACTGGGTCTCGGTATCGATCTCTCTCTCTCTCCATCGCCATTATCATCAACAACGACGTATCACGCATTTGTTCGAGGGATCGTTGTGTGCGTAGTCAGGGGGGTTGGTGGTTAGTGTGGAGATGGGTTACACAGAAAGGAACGTGGATGAGAGTCCGGAAGGCGTCTCCACCAACGGAGACCCGTGGATTCATCAAGATAAACTCCACTCCCTCATCTCCCTTTACTCCCTCGACTCCCCCATGCCTCTGCGCCCGATGATTGGTAAACAATAGCCGACGCGACTTGATGACTGCACGTGAAGTTTCAGATCTTGACGTCGCGTGTCCGCCACGTGACGTCTCGAGAGCGCTCTCTGCACGCGGCGTGGCCGCCATTGCTTCGCCAGCATCAGGCGCGGGCAGCGTTTGACGACTTACATCGTATGTGTTACGATTTGTAAAATTGCATGAAAAAGCAATGGGGGGGGGGGTGGGGGTTGGAGTTTGGGAAAGCGCGCTTCAATCTCATCCTCCCGATCCCCCGCGCGCACCCACCCACCCACGCACCAACCTGCCCCCCCTCCCTCCCCCCACACAGCTCCCCCCTCCCCGACATTCGTGGAAAGCTCACCGCGGACTCACAAAACAAGCGAGACAAAGCAAAACAAGGCAGAGGAGGCAAGGCCCCGGCTTTGTTGTCGAGTCACGTCTGCCGGCTCTAATCTATCATCCGCGGATCAGGCGGCCACACCGAGGCCTCTGTGTGCGCGCGGCCACGCAAGATGCGACTTGAGCCGGTCGCTCGGCTCCGCTAAATCCCGCACGCTCTGGCCGCGAACTCGCGCGTGTGGCGAGCGTGCTGAGCGCGCGTGTGCACGTGTCGTGAACGTGCACGTGTGGCGCGTGTGCACGTGTGGTGAGTGTGGTGAGTGTGCACGTGTCGTGAACGTGCACGTGTGGTGAGTGTGGTGAGTGTGCACGTGTCGTGAACGTGCACGTGTGGTGAGTGTGGTGAGTGTGCACGTGTGGTGAGTGTGCACGTGTGGTGAGCTTGGCGAGTGTGCACGTGTGGTGAACGTGCGTGTGCACGTGTATTGGTCTATCCGTCCACTGACACAAACGAACTTCGAACACCACCTATATAGCACCCGGCTCTGTCCTATGCCCTCCTGCCATCGGAGATTATAATACTGCGCGTGATAGCCTCAAAGTGCACCTAGCCTGGCACCAGCGCCCTTGGTAACGTGACCGCCACTCGTTGTCCGTTCGTATGCGTGTGTGTACACTTTAACACACACTACGACTGTTTGGTGCAGCCGTGTGCTGTGTTGTCAGTGGTGCTTGATGGGCGACGTTTGGGGCAGTGGCCCTTCCCAATGGCGCATCGATAGAGGCGCTCGAGCAACGGAGTGGACCATTCGAGCCTGGCGTGTGGCCAGACGCGCAGGAGGTCGGTGCCATGGGAGGGCTCCCGGGGAGAGGACACGAGGGGTGGAGGCTGCACTTGGGGCCTGATGAGAACAATCTGTAAGCAAGTCATTCTGATGAGCAGTTTTTTATATGCATTTATAAAATGGGGATTGCTCGACATGTTGTATGCATGTATGTCTATAACAATATTGCCTGTTATATATTTTTTCCTTTCAGGCCATAGGGTTATTGACGAATATTTATTTTTATTTTTATTCAACGTATCGTATGATGTTGCTCTAATAATAATAACAGCAGCAATGGGAGTAATATACACCCCGTGTATTAAGGCGTCCGCACGCCATACAAGTCACGGGGGTTGTTCGGCCATACTTCACCACGTTGGTTAGTTCAGGTTTATGAACGTGCGGGTGGGGGGAGGGAGGCAGGGAGGCAGGGAGGGGCTCGAGACCTGTCAGGACATCACTCGCCGCTGACGTTCGCCGTCTCGGAAACGGGACTCGGGTCGCCGGGTTCATGACGATCGCGATGCGCTAAGCGCCGCGTTGCTGCCCGCCCCACGGCTGCCCCGGGTTGTTGTTGTGGCCGCCGAGGGTGACGCGGGGTCCCAGCACCTGACGGAAACGCGGCGCAGGTGTCCGCGGGCCGCCAGTCAGCGGGCGCATTCCCCCGAGCAGCGCAACGGTTCCGACTCACAACCCACACGGACCCCCCCCCCGCCAACCCACCCCGACCCCCACCGCCAACCCACCCCCCGCCAACTCACACCCCCCCCCGCCAACTCACACCGCCGGCGATTCCATTCATTGTCGCCATTCCTCGCAGACGATTCCGACCAAGGATCGATTCCGTTTGCCAGTCCCGTGTGTCCCGAGTGGCCTCTCGTGCTCCTGTCTCGTCCGTGATTTGCGTCGTTTGTATTGTTCGTCTCTTTTGGCGGATGCGGTCCCATTCCTCCATTATCCCCGGCGATAGGGCGAGCAGAGATCACTCAGACGGGTGGTGTCGGCCTTGCGGGCAGAAGAGGGCAGTGCACGAAATCAACTCCTCTTCTTCTGCTCTCCCCTGAAACTCCACCAACCCGCCGTGACCGGCGCCGTGAAGTTTGCTCGACAAATCGTCACGACCAGCGCGGCGTGCGTGGCGAGGCACTCATCCAGCAGTAGAGTTACACACGGGCTGCACGTGTTTCATGCGATGGACAAAGCCGAGGGGGCATTGGGAGAGAGATGCGACTCTTCTGCTACTTTAGTCGTTCGCCAAGTGGGAAGGGCAGGACCGGTTCTGACCTCACTCACCCACTGGTGTTAGTCGCGGTCAGGAGTCGAATTCAGGTCACCGGGTTTATGAGTCTTCAAGAAATGTGATTATACGCATGCGTGCTATGTCGATCTGGGTCATTGATTGGAGTGCAGTGAACTCCGCAGCAGTAGTATAGAGGTTGTGAATTAATGCGTACTGATACATGTGTGGGTGTGCGTGCCTGAGCTCGCATGCACACGCGTGTGTGTCTGTATTTGTGTGTGGGTGTGGGTTTGGGTTTGTTTGTGTGTCTGTGTTTGTGCGTGTGTGTGTCTGTATTTGTGTGTGGGTGTGGGTTTGTGTTTGTTTGTGTGTCTGTGTTTGTGCGTGTGTGTGTCTGTTTTATGTGTGGTGGCTTTCTGTGACCTCCTGACCTCTGTGTGCGTATAATGACCACACAGAATGGTGTGTCAGCAGTCCCATCTGCTCTGCTTTTACCCACAGAAGGTGTCATAGATGTGTGTGCATCCGTGTGCGTGTTTATTGAGTCAATTCGCGATATTAATGTATTTAGTCGCAGGCATGGAACGGTGGCGAGTTGATACCCATCCTGGGGCGCCCCTCACATCCTTCATGCTACTTCTCCCGTTTCCCAATATCGACAAATACATTCCATCCACCTCCTCTCATCTCACCTGCTCCCAACCCACCTCCTCTCATCCCACCTATTTACATTCCACCTGCTCCCATGTTACCTCATCCCACGCCACTTTATCTCCCGACACGGCCCAGCTGCTTGTTGCAGAGGTGTTGCGGTTCGACCCTAGCGGGCCCCTTGTTCAATGCTGCGAGTTATTGACCATAACCAGGCACCGTCTGTGTCGTAGTGGACGTTCAAAATCCCGTGAAGCAGCATCTTCCCCTGCAGGCAGACGTTACTCGCCTGTGAAGCAGCGCCTTCCCCCGCCATAGCATGGCGCTATAGGAATGGCGCAAACACCACAGACCCAACGAGCAATATTATAACATCGTTATCTCATCCCATCCCGTGTCATCTCGTCCTCACCTCGTCCCACCTCGCCATCGCTCACCCCACGTGTCCCCCCACCCCGTCCCCACACCACGAGCCGCCCAGGTTCGTGACGCGAGGCGTCGCGACGCCGCCGCCGCGTCCGGAGCGCGCGGCCAACACAGCGGCGCTGTGCGCACTCACAATGCCGCGTCTGTCCCGCGCGGGGCCTCCTCCGCCTCCTCCTCCTCCTCACTGGGACCGGGCGGAGGGGGGGGGGGTTCGAGAGGTGGTGGTGAGTGGGGGCAGTGGGAGGTGGTGGCGGGGAGTGTGGGGGGGACGTGGGAAGGGAAGGAGGTCGGGGGATCGTGGAGACGGCGGTGGCGGACGGGGGATTGGGAGCGGTGACAGGGGGGCGATGGCAGAGAAGGGGAGGTGGTGAGAGGCGGGAGGGATGGGAGGGAGGGGGGGTGGAGGAGGGAGGGAGGGATGAGGGGAGGGAGGGAGGGGGAGGGGAGGGAGGGAGGGGGAGGGGAGGGAGGGGGAGGGGAGGGAGGGAGGGGGAAGGGAGGGAGGTGAGGGGGGAGGGAGGGAGGGAGGGAGAGAAGGAGGAAGGGAGGTGGGAGGGAGGGGAGGGGGGAGCGGTGCGGGGGTTGAGGCAGAATGTTTTTGTCATTCTGCATTGGCAGGAGTGCATAAGCACGTTGCAGAAAACACTCGACCCGTTCGTCAATACCACTGTGAATGTCTATCTCTGTTATTGAAGAAAGGCCATTTCCTAAAACATCGCCTGTTTTATATTTGTGTGTTTCCCCTTTTAGGGCTGCGTTCTTGACGAATGTGTTGAGTATTTGTCCTCGGTAGAGGCGGCTAATACCACACGGTAATGAATGATCGAGAGTTGAGCGACAGGGGTAGGGAGTACAGAGGGAGGTGAGAGAGGGGAGAGAGGGAGGTGAGAGAACGTACAGAGAGAGTAGAGAGGGAGTTCAGAGGGAGTACAGAGGGAGGTGAGGGGGGAGAGAGATAGGGGAGAAGGACTAGAGCGGGAGTACAGCGATGGTGGAGAGGGAGTTCAGAGGGAGTACAGAGGGGGAGTGAGGAGAGAGGAAATACCGAGGGAGGTGAGAGGCAGTAGATACGGAGTCGAGAGGATAGGGAGGAGAAAGAGAGAGAGAGAGGGTTTGGCGATGTCCTCTCCCTGGGACTGGCACGTTGTGTGACTGCTGCTGAAAAGACAAACATTGAAGCTTCACTGCCAACCCTCTGGGCCAGAGATTCTCAGCAGTCGCCAGTTGCTGACCCTTCATTTGAAGTCGAAATATTTCGCAACCCCATTATACTACAATAACTCAGATAAACGAACACACACAACGCTCGCTCGCACGCACACACACATGCGCACACACGCGCACACACACACGCACGCGCACTCACACACACACGCACGCACACACACACGTGCACACACACCCTCACACACACGCTCACACACACGCACACACACAAACACACACACGCACACACACACGCACACACGCACACACACGCACACTCACAAACACACACACACGCACACACATACACGCACGCTCACACACACACGAACACATGCATACACACGCACACACGCTCACACACACACACACGAACGCATGCATACACAGGGCCTCACAGCCAAATCGCCCGGAATGCGCTCTATCTCGGAAGCCGAGCAGCTTGTAATGAATGAATAACAAATAAACAGAGTGGAGAGGTTCGCGAGCGCTCAATGCTGCTGTGGCTTGTCGCGGCTGCAGGAGTGGCGTGGATGAAAGTGCCAAGTGGACGCCGGGGGCATTGCGGAGACTGGAGGGATGGAGAAGCGAGGCGCGTGGCCACCATCGCTGCCAATCCCGGGCGGCGGTGTCTGTCCACGCGCACTTTTCGATGTCCGCATCCTGGGCCCAAGTTTCGTTTATAATCGACACAAATCGGTGCCAATGGTGACAATTAAGACAAAGATCCCCCGTATAGCCTGCACAGGCAGCAAGTGCTCTCAGCGAGCGGCACGGCACATGAGGGGGTTGGTGGCCAACACCACGCCCGGCCGCGTTGGTCTGCCGAGTGATGATATTTACGCACCGCACCAGGTACTCGTTTGAGGCTGAGTCGACCTAGGGGAGGCCCACGACCGGTTCAGATGATCGTCACTGGTGTTGACCGTCAAATGGAATCGTTCTAGGGTCGCCGGGTTCGTAGCGCAGCGCAGCACTGACCGCTCCACCACCGCCCCCCCCAATCGCGACACCCTCGATGCGACAGTCAATTTGATCTTCGGCGACTGTGGTCATCCAGAACAGGCCGTACAACGGGTGACGAGGCAATGCCCGATCCACGCACATGACGGAGACATCACAGCGATGATGATACACTCCGCTAATTCGGACGCGGTTGTCTGGTTTGACCACCACTTGATTGTGAAATAGTCGTTTTTGCTCTGCATCATCTACAGCCATACTAGAGGTGGGAACCCACGATACCAGGATGAGTCTCATTTGGAAGAGCGGCCTGAGAACAATAATGACGTCACCTTCATCACAATCGTCACCGTCACCAGAGCCGCAGGGCATCCCGCGGGTCGCTCCGCGGTCTCCTGGCGGCTCGCGGGACTTGGCGAGCGGTGGGACGCGGGACGAGTTCTGTGGCCAAAGCTGCCGACTTGACCGCTCGCATTCCCCGGGCTCTCCCCCCACCCCTTCCCTCCCGCCGACCCGGCCAAAATAAAGCAAAACAAAGCAACCCGGTGTGCGCGTGTGCGGTTGATTGTTTGAGGGGGGGCAGAGCGAGGTGTCACTCGCCCGAGTCGTCTGTGTTTATTCGCAGTCGCTGGGCGCTGCTCTGAAGTTCAACAGTGCGAAGTAATGTGTATAAATAAATAATGCGCTAACAGCGCAGGGGCGGCCAAGTTGGTCGTGAGGCTGAGCGTCGTGATGTCGGAGAGTAGCTCTGGTGTGGAAGAGGAGCTGTGGCGCAGCGGTTAGCGCACTGCGCCGTGAACCTGCCGAGCCCCCTGAGTTCGGGTCCCGCCCACGGCGAGGGATGTCTGAGCCGGTGCGGCGCTGCTCCTCCTCGCGAACTCTCCCAAGCAGCAGCAGCAGCGGCAGCAGCAGCGGCAGCAGCGTGGCCGGGCTCAGTCGGGTCCACACGACACGAGGAGTTTATCCCTGATCCAGCGGTGGGTTGTTTACAGGAATCCACTCTGTCTCAACATGGGAACTTGTGAAAAGAGTTGCTCGGAGGGAGCTCCGCAGGAGGACAGAGTTCGTCATCAGCGCGGGGAGTCATCGGAGTCACGGGCACCTTCACGGTGGAACAAATTGTAGCTCGCCAATGACAGCGTCTGTGGCCTTAAACTTACAATATAATATTAGCAACGTTTCGGGTAATAGCCCTTCTTCATATCACATGCAAACATGTCGAGGAGTTTGTTGTGGGATTCGTTGTTAATTGAGCTTGTGCACCACCGCGAAGGCAGTAGCAGCAGGTAATTGGTTGTAATGAAGGCAGCGATGATGGGCGATGGGGGTGGTGAGCGGAGCGCGTAAGCGGTGAGCGTGAGTGAAGGTTGGGAGCAGGTCCAGCTTCAGCTACCAACCCGGCCACCTGAGTTCGAGTCCGGCTCACGGCCAACATCAGTGACGATTATTTAAACCGGTCCTGGGCCTCCCCTAGGTCTACTCAGCCTCAAATCAGTAATTGGTGTGGTGTGTAAACATCGCCAATAGGGAGACGAAGGCGGTCGGCGTGGTGCTGTCCACCTACCCCCTCGTGTACCGTTCCAGCCTTCATACGCTAACAGCACTTGCCCCAACAGTCTGTTAAGGCTGTACGGGGGATCTTTGTCTTTTGTATGTGTATGTGTGAGTATGTATGTCCGCAAAACAACCCCCTATCTCCTCGTGGTGCTGGACGGCAACGCTGTGGTGGGCAGTGCATGGGGGGAGGGCCAATTTAGATTCGCCATTCCCTTCATGGCGTTTGTAACCACCACATCTGCCAAATGAGGGCTCTGGACGGTTGCGAGGGACTGGTAACCCCTCCACCTTCAATTAACTACCACTAAACTACGAGTTAAAAATGTATTAAGCTTGTGCCAGATCCCCCGGGGGGACAGGCATCTATGACGTCTTCTGGCCAAACCCCATTTGGCGGAGTCAGGAGACTGAATCCTAACCCTCGGGGCTCCTCCAGAAACAACAAAAAACCACTACGTGTGGAAACGTGGAATGTTCGAACGCTCACAGCGGAGGAAAGGCTACCACTCCTCTGTTGGGAGCTGGATCAGTACCGCCTGGATCTCTGTGGTATTCAGGAGATCCGGTGGACCGGCTCTGGCTCCTGCCACCATGCGGGGTGGACAGTCCTCTATTCGGGACAGGGGACTGCCAAACAAAAAGGGGTGGCTCTTGTTCTGAACAAAAGAATGAAGGTGGTGTGGGAGCGTGGCGGTGAAGTATGGGAATCTGTCAGTCCCAAGCTACTTTGGGCTCGCCTTCCCATCAACCAGAGGCGAGGAGTTGTGGTCGTGGTTACTTATGCCCCACCGAAGACGAACATCCGTGGAGGGATGCATGCAAGGCCGATGAATCAGATGCCTTCTGTGACCTTCTGTCACAGGTGCTAGGTAAGGTGCCCCCTCGGGTTAGAGTCATCCTGTTTGGGTGACTTCAATGCCCAAGTTGCCCATGATGCTGACACCTGGTATGGAGTGATTGGAAGGCATGGGCCAGATCAGCTCAATAAAAGCGACAGGAGGCTGCTAGATTTTTGTGCAGACCATGGGCTTGTAATTACCAACACGCTGTTCCGACATCGCCGCATCCACTCAACATCATGGATGGATGCCGGGTCCAAGCAAGACCATCTGCTGGACTACGTAGTGACGGAACAGCGGATGCGGGCCCATGTCCTTGACACCAGGACCTACCGTGAAGCTGATCGGCCCAATGACCATCGACTTGTCATCTGTAAAATGCGCCTGCCATTCTTCCACTCCAGTGGTGGGTGTACACCCGGGACCAAATTCAAACCCATAGCTCACAGATCCTAAAAATAGCTGGACCCAGTTCCATCGGTGAGCTCCTCCGGCAGGCGAGACAGAGTTGGTTGGCTCGTGTAGTCCGCATGCCCAAGAAGATTTGTTTGGTCGGATAGAGGGGGATAAACGGGCGCAACACTGGCTGATGAAGAGATGGACTCATGCGGTACAGAAGGACTTAGAGATGAGTAGAATTACCGAAGGCTGGTACAAGCGGTGTAAAGATCGGCCTCTGTGGAGGAGGCTCGTGAAGGACGCTACTGGGCAGTTGGAGGCAGTCGTCCTCCAACAACAACAGAGGGCGGAGGAGCGACGCTCACAACAACGAGCGGAGCGCCGGGTGGCTAAAGCACAGCAAGTTGGCACAGTAGGGGGCACAGGTGGTGCATCAGCCAGTCATTTCAGTCATCTCAGTCAGTCGACCCGTGGCACCTGGGTCGGCCCCGTGATCTCCTGCCAGTGGGCGTTCGCCACTTCACGTGGCCTCAAGGTGCACATGGCCTGGCACAAGCGTCGTGGTGACGTTACCGCCACTTAAGTGGCGAATGGCGGTTGTTGTTGTGTGTGTGTACGTGTTTGTGAGTGTGTGTGGGTTGCGGCAGTGTAGCGGCTAGCGCACTTCGTTACCAACCCGGTGACCCGAGTTCGATCCACGCTTAAGGCTAGCATCGGTGACGAAAACATGAATCAGTCCTGGGCCTCCCATATGTTGACTCAGCCGTAAATGAGTTCCTGGCTCGGTGTGTAAAACCATGGTGTTGTGTATAAACATCAACACTGGGGAGACAAAGTCGACCGGACGTGGTGCTGACCACCGACCCCCTCGTGTGGCGTTCCGGCCTTAAGAGGTGCTCGCTAACACTATTTTCCCCAACAGTCTGTTAGGCTATTCGGGGGGTCTTTGGTGGTGCTGGTGATGATGGTAGTAGTGGTGATAATGATGATGATCATGTGGTGGTGGTCGCTCTGTACAGTTGGATACATTGAATAAATACTCAACAAGTGAAGAACGGTGACGTCGGAAGAGTTGCTCTCGAATCAGAACCGAAAGTGTGTTCCCACCGAGTAAAGCTCGTAGAGCTAAGAAGCTCATTTTCAAGGGCAACTCGGCCGGCAGAGAACAACAAAACATTCCACAATTCCACGTTTAAAAAACAAACACACTTAACAAGAGCAATTATCCTGAAACATTTTATTCACACGTAAAGTTGCGTGAGTTTAATCGAGTCAGTTTAAATGAGGACAGAGATGGCAGAATGAAGATGCCAAGATACGAGATGAGGTGGTTCCTAACACTTTGTGGCAGCAGCTACATGAAACAATTTGTATCCAAATTGTGAGCGAAATCTGGGAACTATTATTTGACAATCAGACAGGCGTCGCAGACGTTGAAGATTGACCAATGGTAAGAACAGGTCAGGCAAATACAGAGCAGGTCAACGGACAATAGCCTTGCACAAATGAAAAGACCCTGCCGGTAAAATGTCTTCTCGTGTCAACGCATCTCCATTCGGAAAATAAGTACTGGACATAAAGCTTTCGTGACTGCAGGAATTCATATTCTTTGGGTCTTTAGGTAAAGCCACGTAGATAGAAAACACAAGCAATCGACTGCTGGATGAAGGCCTCCTTACAACTGTGGGTCACGGAGGAAGTTTGACCATACCTCAGATGGTGACAGGGTGTTTTCAACGCTCAACAATGAGTAGAGAAACCGATTTAAACATCATTCAAATCATCATCGTTTAATTAAAATCAGTCGCTGATTGATGCTGGTTTAATCCGTAAACATCCATTGAGAAAAATCACAAACTGGTGATTTACAAACAAACATTGATCAGCTGCTGCTGCCCTGTTCTAAATCCCTCGATTAAGCGAGACCCCCCCCTTCCCCCACAGCCCCCCCCCCCGCCCCAGCCATTGTTGTCAGCGTTGTTGTTATTCGTGAGTCGGATGTTTGCGAGCGCATTGCCCCAAGGGGGTCTCCGTGCCCCCCGCTGAGGCGGGCTGGGGCGAGGTGAGCCGGGATCGCGTGGGCACGCACCTCGCGGCCCGTTCGCAGGTCACGGGATCGTGGCTCTGGTGGCGAGCGATTACTAATTGCTGTCAGCAGGGGGCGGTGGGGGGGGACAGTGGGAGGGTTGTGGAAGCTGTGGACGCCACAACTTTAAAGGGTTCCTGGTGAAGCGGTAGAGGTGGGGTCCAGGGTTCGTGTGTGATACCGATAGCGCTGGCGGCGAGTTGACGAGTTGGTCAGGGCGAGTGGTGATGATTGCGGCCTTTTCAGTTTGTGACTCACGTCAGTGTCTGGATCTGTGCGGACAGTGAAACGTTCAGATGACGTGAAGAGCGGGGATGTGGTGGTGGTGTGGTGGTCGTGTAGTGATTGTGTTGTGAAAGAAACAAAGAGTAGTGATTGTGTTGTCGTGGTGGTGGAGTAGTGGTGGTGGTGTGTTGGTGTAGTAGTGGAGGATGTAGCGGTGGTGCTGGTGCAATATTGGAGTTGTGGTGGTGTATTGGCGGTGCTGTCGTGGTGGTGTTAGTGGTGGTGGTGTAATTGTGGAGGTGTAATGGGGGTGGCAGTGTTGGTGGTGGTGTATTTGTTGTCCGGCAAAAACAACCCCCTACCTCCTCGTTGGTGCCAGACGGTAACGATGTGGTGGGCAGTGCCGTGGGGGAGGGCCAACCTTAGATTGGCCATCCCCTCATGGCGTTTGTAACCACCCATAGCGGCCAAATGGGGGCTCTGGACGGGTGCGAGGGGTTGATAACCCCTCCACCTTCAATTCATTACCACTGAACTACGATTTAAAAATGTAACTAAGCTTGTGCCTGAGGCCCCGGGGGGACAGGCGTCTATGACGTATCCTGGCCAAACCCCATTTGGCGGAGCCAGGAGACTGAATCCTGACCCTCAAGGCTCCTCCAGAAACAACAAAAAACCACTACGGGTGGCCACGTGGAATGTTCGAACGCTCACTGCGGAGGAGAGGCTGTCACTCCTCTGTCGGGAGCTGGACCGGTACCGCCTGGATCTCTGTCTTATTCAGGAGGTCAGGTGGACCGGCTCTGGCTCCTGCCACCATGCGGGGTGGACAGTCCTCTACTCGGGACAGGGAACTGCCAAACAAAAAGGGGTGGCTCTTGTTCTGAACAAAAGAATGAAGGGGGCGTGGGAGCATGGCGGAAAGGTGTGGGAAGCTGTAAGTCCCAGGCTACTTTGGACTCGCCTTCCCATCAACCAGAGGCGCGGAGTGGTGGTCGTGGTTACTTATGCCCCCACCGAAGACGAACATCCGTGGAGGGATGCATGCAAGGCCGATGAATCAGATGCCTTCTGTAACCTCCTGTCACAGGTGCTAGCTAAGGTGGCCCCACGGGTTAGAGTAATCTTGTTGGGTTACTTCAATGCCCGAGTTGGTCATGATGCTGGCACCTGGTCTGGATTTATTGGAAGGCATGGGTCAGATCAGCTGAATAACAATGGCAGGAGCCTGCTAGATTTTTGTGCAGCCCATGGGCTTGTAATTACCAACACGCGGTTCCGGCATCGGCGCATCCACACAACATCATGGATGCATGCCGGGTCCAAGCAAGAACATCTGCTGGACTACGTAATGACGGAACAGCGGATGCGGGCCCATGTACTTGACACCAGGACCGACCGTGGAGCTGATCTGCCCACGACCATCGACTTGTCATCTGTAAGATGCGCCTGCCATTCTTCTACTCCGGTAATGGGTGGACACCCAGGACCCCATTCAAACCCATAGTGGCATGGTCTCAGCTAGCTGATGAAAGTTGCAAGCGAGAATTTCATCATCGCTTGCGGCTGGGGTTGGCATCGTCTCCAAATCCTCCTGATGTCGAGGAGAAATGGGCGAGGTTTAGGACTGTGGCTCATGCAGCTGCAATGGCTGCTTTGGGTACATGGTCCAGACCTCCCCAGATACCCTGGCTGACAGAGTAGGTGTTCAGGCTGGCTGAGAAAAAGCGACAGACCGACTCTCATTGGCTACAGCATCCCACGTCGGAGAATGAGAAGGCTGACCGCGGCCTTCAGTCGGAGGTTCGGAGAGCCATGAGGCGCTGCAAGGATGGGTGGTGGTCGCGGGTTGCTGAGGAGAGGGAGTCTGTCTCAATTGCCCGCGATCACAAATCGCTCTTTAACTTCATCAATAAGGTTATCTTCAGTGCCACACCTGTTACCATCATTACGGGAAAGAACGGTGATCCAATCTCCGACCCCCAGGAACAGGTTTGCAGATTTTCTGAGCATTTCTGTAAGGTCCTGGGGGAGGGGAAATCCCTCAGCCTGGAAAACATCGTGGGACAAAGTGGAGATGACGCTGCTGAGGCTGCGGTGCCTCAAATATTGGAAGAAGAAGTCACCCCCTGTGAGTGGCTGGCTGAGGTGCCATCTGTTGAGGAAGTACTGAAGGTGATCCGGAGTCTGAGACCAGGAAAGGCACCGGTCAGAGATGATCTCCTAAGCGAAATGCTGAGGGAGGGTGGCGTTTGTGCATAGACTGCCACAACTACAGGGGAATCGCACTCCTCAGTGTACCGGGATAGGTGCTGGCAAGATTTATTCAATATCGCCTTGCCAGGCACGCTGAAGAGAGGCTTGCAGAGCCCCAATGCGGTTTAAGGAAAGAGCGGTCCTGCACAGATGCCATATTTTCTGTCCGTCTGTTACAGCAGAGGTGTAGGGAATTCCAACAAGACCTACATCTCTGCTTTATTGACCTGGTCAAGGCCTATGATACCATCAGTAGGCCTGGGCTCTGGGTTGTTCTTCGTGCTTTCGGAGTCCCTAACCCTCTGCTCACGATCATTAAGGACTTTCATGATGGTGAGCGGGCCCGGGTAAAACTACGTGGCCGGGAGTCGAAGCCATTCCGTTCACATTGGAGAGATGGAGTGATGTGGTACAGCAGGATGTGGAGCTGAGTGGACTTGCCGATGACTGGTACCAGCGGTGTCAAGATCGGCCTCTGTGGAGGAGGCTCGTGAAGGACGCAACTGGGCAGTTGGAGGCAGTCGCCCTCCAACAACAAAGGAGGGCGGAAGAGCGACGCTCACAACAACGAGCGGAGCGCCGGGTGGCTAAAGCACAGCAAGTTGGTACAGTAGGGGGCACAGGTGATGCATCAGCCAGTCGTATCAGTCAGTCGACCCGTGGCACCTGGGTCTGCCCCGTGACCTCCTGCCAGCGGGCGTTCGACACTTCACGTGGCCTCAACGTGCACATAGCCTGGCACAAGCGTCGTGGTGACGTCACCGCCACTTAGTGGGGAATGTCGGTTGTTGTTGTATTAGTGGTGGAGTTCGTGGTGTAGTGGTGGTGGTGTTCGTGGTAGTGGTGGTGGTGGTGTCGTGTTGGTGGTGGTGGTGTTGCTGTGTTGGACGGCCCCGCGACCCCTGCGCCGCTGCAGAGATAACAGGAAACGCCGAGAGCGGCAGCCGAGTCCCGTTTTAGCATCGGGGCCGCGGGGCGACGGGATGCGGGGTGTGGGGGGGGTAGGAGGGGGTGTGGGGGGGTAGGAGGGGGTGTGGGGGGATACAGAGGGAAGCGGAGGGAGCTACGATGCAGTCCAACAACACCCTGACTCGACTGAGTAAGACGGCGGAATAACAACAGCCAAGGGGTAAAGGCGCCGCCCTGAAATTGCTCGCTCGCGCCGCTGCTGGCGGAAGGCCATCCACTACAGAGAGCCCCAGAGGGCCCTTCCAGCGGCTGTTTTGGGATACTCCTCCATGTTGCCCAGACGTCTTGGAAGATGTGGAAGCACCCTCATTTTACCCCATCACACGTGACCTACCGATCGACTGTGTTGTACCCATGGTCACTGCTGGGGTACAGGGGCGGTGGGGGGCGAAACGCACTCAATTGTTTCAACTGCCGCGCCGGGAGATCAAACCGGAGGCTTCCGGATTTGAAGGCGAGGGTTCTAACCATCACCCACTGCGTCCAGACAACCCGTGGGCGCCTCGCCGAGTCTCGGGAATTCTCTCCAGGAGGGTCCTGCCGCATGTGTTTGACATCCTTCAGCGCCACTCGTGTCCGCTGCGCGCCGCCCGTGCCAAAGGCGATCGCGCAGTGCCCCGCAGTGGCCGAGCGGCGCGCTGAGCCCGCCCCGCTCTCAACAGCAACCACCAGGAGCCCGGAGCGAACGCTAGAGGCGCAGTCCTGCAGGTGCCACTGCTGGCGGAGGGGCCTCCAGCAGAGGGAGCCCTCTGGTGGAGTGGTCTACTCTGACACGTGCAGCAGACGTCTTGGAAAAGGTGAGTTCCCCACCGTCTACCCCACCACACGTGACCTGCCGTTCGCACGGCGTGGGCTTTACCTGCAAAAATAAGAAGAGTTTAATTTTATTTGTCTTTTTACTGATTTGTTTACCTTTCCCATCCTGTGCACTCTTATCAGTGTTTTGGTGCTGTTTGTTGCTGTATCGTTCTGACCTGCCCTATTGGACAACTGTTTAAAAAGAGTTTTATAGCTCATCAGATTCCTCCAGTATAAATACAATGCTCTGATTCTGGGCTGCACAAAATTATGCTGCTGTCTGGACAGAGGCGGGAGGGGGGCGGAGTCAAGAAGCAGAGCCATTGTGTCAAATGCCGCGTCGGGAGAACGAACTGTAGGCTTTCGGGTTTGCCCGGATGCAACTCATAGGCGTACCGATTCGTCAATTCGTTGATTAATGTCGATTCACTTGGGCTCACGATGCAAATCTACATCGCTGTGACCATTCCACTGCTGTATGGGCAAACTTTACCACGCTGGTCAGTGCGGGTTGATGCATTTGGGGAGTGAGCCCAAAATCAGTTCACATATCACTCGCCACTGATACCGTGGGCAGGATTCGAACCCGAGTTGTTTTACTTGATCGTCATCATTATTCTAACTCCGCAGTAGCGCCGTGCCAAGGTTTCCACAGCAGGGGGCGATGTTGCTGCTGCTGTGCGATCCAAGTGAGAAGTTCGCATGGAATGTTTCAGCACTGCGATGTTTGGCCAATGTTTGGCCAATCCCGGTAACATTGTGTGTGCATGTTGTGTGCGTGTCTATTCGTATTGAAAGTGCATGTTGTGTGTGTGTGTTTAGCTATGGGAGGAGGAGACCGCAGAACCCGGAGGGATCCCCATGCAGAATGGGGGGAGAACACACACAGTCCACGTAAAGACAAAGGTCCCCTTTATAGTCTTTGACAGATGTTGGGGCAGGTGCTGAAAGTGAGGAACTATACAAAAGCCGGCACGGCACACGAGGGCGTGGGTTGCCCACACCACGCTCGGCCGCCTTTGTCTCCCAAGTGCTGATGCTTTTACACACGGCACCATTTTTTTACATCACCAGGTACTCGATTTGAGGCTGAGTCAACATAGAGGGAAGCCGAGTACCGGTCCAAATGTTCCCCAGTATGTTTGGACGTAAGAGGAAATCGAACTCCGGGAGCCGGGTTCATAGCGCAGTGCGCTCACCACTAAGCCGTCGACATCATCCAATACTCGCGCTTGATGCGATGCGTGAGCACGATGAGTCGATGACTCGTCATGCATCAGTGTTGGTTGCTCAATGCGGGGCGCATAGACGTGATGACATGTTGCACTTGTGCAGTACAACAATGGACTGTACTACATTGCCCTCGGATGAACACTCCGGGATTGAGGTGGGGCCCCAACAGCCACGAGTGGCCGCTACACTCAGCACCACCTCCACCTCCACCACCGCCACCACCACCACCACCTCCACCACCACCTCCACCACCTCCTCCACCTCCACCACCACCTCCACCACCACCACCTACACCACCTCCACCACCACCACCACCTCCACCTGCGCCGTTGTTCCTTCAGTTGATCCCCGCGCTCTGCGGCGCGCGCGCCAGCAGCAGCAGATGGAGTCGGGGCTGCCGCTGCTGCTGCTGCTGCTGCTGCTGCTGCTGCTGCTGCTGCTGCTGCTGCTGCTGCTGCTGCTGCTGCTGCTGCTGCTGCTGCTGCTGCTGCTGCTGCTGCTGCTGCTGCTGCTGCTGCTGCTGCTGCTGCTGCTGCCGCGTGGCCAGGCGGGCACGCAGCGCGCAGAGAACCACCTCCTAAGATTCGTCACCAACAAACACTGCGTGGCCCTGAAAGAGAAACGCAACGTGTAAAGTTGTTACGCAACGGAGTGATTGCCGAAACGTCACCAATGTATATGTACGGCAAGGTTGGTGCAGTGGCAACACTCGCGCCTTATAGCAAGACGCCCCTGGGTTCGATTCCCGACTCTGTGGAGTCGGTACGGATTTCCTCCGGATTCTCCAGGTTTCTCTCGCAGCTAAACACACAATCCCAGTGGCATTGGCCAACATCCCAATGTAGCGGGGCCCTCCTGAAAAATAGTCTGCGGGCTCAGCCTTTTGTATGAAGTGCAACTTATGTTGCACTTTTTTCGCACCGTACGTAGCTAAACGTGCTAATTTAGAGGTGCGGCTGAAGGACAACAAACTAAACATAATTTTATTTTATTTTTATTTTATTTTATGATGTTTTCTTTTTATTATTTTATTATTTCCCTTCTACGTGACTTTACCGAAATAACCAAGCAGATGAATTCCTGCAGTCACGAAAGCTTTAAATCGAAACAAAACAACTGTTCTAAGAAATTAGTTTTGGCAAATAAGTCGTAATTATTATATATTTTTTATATTAAGGCCACACTTATTGCGGAGCGTTTTGAGTTGACGTGAACTCGAGATGGGACGCGACTTTACGAGTAGAGAACCTCGCAAAATGTGATTTCCAGACACAGCGAGGTGCCAATGTGCCCCTGAATGTGCGCCTCCCGCTTCTTCTGTTGATATGGTTGTCCTCTCCCCGCACCTCCGATTGGCACGGTTGGCAACGTACGATGCGAAATAAGTTAAATATACTATATATACTGTACATACCCCTTGCACGTCCTCGCGAGAGCGCGCTAACCGCTCATTGTGGGGTTCGCGGTTTGATTCCAACGGCCGCCCTGGTTAATTCTGCGTGTGTACGAACCGTGCGGATACGCGCCGATTGTCTCGCAGAGACGTTCAAGTTCCCGTGGTGCCATTCGCAAGAGCAGGCCATTGCGTGCCGGCGTCGTGGCCCTTAATTTACCAAATTTAAAAAGAAGATCCGCAAATCCCTCGATTGGAGATCTACATCGAAAAACCATCGCCCCCCACTGCAAGAACCTGGCAGGACACCCCTGCATGAGGATGTCCTGGTAAAGACGCGTCATCATAAATACGCCACGTGACATCGCCATGCTGTGTGTGTGTCGTGCATAACAAGCTTTGTTGGGTTTTATTCACAAATTATTTGGTGATGGTGATGTTGCATCAGCAACGGTGCACAGACAACAACACTCGCCATCGTCAATAACACCTGCCTTTATGAAATGACTATTGCCTTTACCGAAAGAACCAAAGAGTATGGATTCCTGCAGTCACGAAAGCTTCAGATCAAGATTGACTATTATATCGTAGGCGACGTTTCGGGCTATGGCCGCTTTTCATAGCGCATGTGCCTCGTTTTAAAATCTATCCTTGGCCTATGAAGAAGGGCAATTAGCCGAAACGTCGCTAATTCTATAGTTTCCTTTGTGTTGAGTTTATTTGTTATCTGTAGAGCACATAGGTTCAATTATGACCAATAATATGTATGATGAGTTAAACCCTCCAAAGAAAAGTCCAACCATCATAATTTAGATTCCTTCTGAAAGCAGAACCTTGAGACTCATCAAGACTCCCCCTTTAAGATAAAAGGCGTCACCGTTATTCTGCTGCATGAGTGAGAGCCTTGGCACGTGCTCAGAGTGAGACGTGGTCCCACGCGCCTCTGTACCAAGATGTATCATAGTCAAACGATTTAAATTTCGATTTAAAGCTTTCGTGACTGCAGGGATTCATATTCTTGGTTCTTTCGGTAAAGTCACGTAGAAAGGAAATAATAAAACAATAAAAAATTGAAAAATAAAAATTCTCACGACGTTTCGATTGTAACACAAGCAATCACACCTGATGATGATGATTGATTGTGTTACAATCGAAACGTCGTGAGCATTTTATTGTTTTATTTTTATTATTTTATTATTTCCCTTCTACGTGACTTGTTACTTCAAAGAACATCCTGGGTCTGGCAGATGTGCAGGTTACGAAAGACCCGTTAAAAACAAGGCACCGTAAATAAAGTAGGTTCTAACTTTTACAGGGGCTGATGATGGAGAGAGTTGGAGAAGTTGAGTGAATGAGGGACACGGGAGGAACGAGAGGGTAAGTGGGCGAGGGAGTGAGTGGATGGGGAGAGTGAGCGAACGAGTGGTTAAGTGAGGGAGTAAATAAGTCAATGAAAACACGAGCGAGTGAGTGAGAAATTTCGTGAACGAGTGAATGGGACATGAAATGAGCGCGCGAGTGAATGCGTGAACGAGCGAGTGAAGGAGCGGATGTGAACAGCACCGCCCGCTCACGCCGCGCACATTGCACCGATTTTCCGTGACCACTCAAATCCCTGCGCCATCTCAAGCCGAGGGCACGCGGAGGAGAGGGGAGGTGAGGCTCGGGGTGGGGGTGAGGATCTGGGGGAACTTTAGAGGAAGGAGCTGGTGGGGGGAGGTGGGGGCTGCTGGTGGGTGCGGGGGGGGGGCATGAGAGGAATGTGCCGGGCGCGCTGCGCGAGGGATTTGGGGAAGCGAAGCCGCTCCTCCTCCTCCTCTTCCTCGTTGCGGGAGCGGCGCTCAGAGTCGCGCCCCCGTCGCCGCCCTTTGAACCGGGAACCCCGTGGAATAATGTTGCCACTGGAGCGATTACACGCGCGTCACGGGCCGCTACAGCAGCGATTCATTAGATGCGGCCGCGGAACTCACGCGGGGAGAGAAGGGGGCGGCGCAGAGGGCGAGGGGTGGGGGCGAGGGGTGTCTGCGCCGCGCGCGCTCGTTGCACCTGGTGGGGATGTTGACGATGGTAGCGGTGGTGGTAATGGTGGGCATGGTGACGGTGGGAGCGGTGGTGGTAATGGTGGGCATGGTGACGGTGGTAGCGGTGGTGGTAATGGTGGGCATGGTGACGGTGGTAGCGGTGGTGGTAATGGTGGGCATGGTGACGGTGGTAGCGGTGGTGGTAATGGTGGGCATGGTGACGGTGGGAGCGGTGGTGGTAATGGTGGGCATGGTGACGGTGGTAGCGGTGGTGGTAATGGTGGGCATGGTGACGGTGGTAGCGGTGGTGGTAATGGTGGGCATGGTGACGGTGGTAGCGGTGGTGGTAATGGTGGGCATGGTGACGGTGGTAGCGGTGGTGGTAATGGTGGGCATGGTGACGGTGGTAGCGGTGGTGGTAATGGTGGGCATGGTGACGGTGGTAGCGGTGGTGATAATGGTGGGCATGGTGACGATGGGAGCGGTGGTGATAATGGTGGGGATGGTGACGGTGGTAATGGTAGTGGTGATGACGATGGTGCGGTGCTTAGGGCTAACACGACCCTTAATTTCTGCTCCTATTCTCGTATTGCTCAACTTTGAAATTCACTTCCATTGCATTTTTCCTAACCTTACAACCTCAAGAGTAAGAAAGTGGAAACTCGCGTGCATATTTCACGAATTTGATAACATGTTAGACCGAACACTTTCGAGTCTCGAGTAATCCGGCCTCGACCGGGTGTGAGCCTCGACCGGGTGTGAGCCTCGACCGGGTGTGAGCCTCGACCGGGTGTGAGCCTTGACCGGTTGTGAGCCTTGACCGGTTGTGAGCCTGTCCAGGCGAGCTCCCGGATGGGTGCGATGCTGAACAGGTGAGAGGAGTAATGGATGAGCGTCTTGAGTTTGAAGTTGAAAGAAGCTCGGAGGCAGCGAATGTGCGGTGAGAGAAAGTTCCGTGTGGCCGCTGGCGGCAGCTCAGCCAGCGCTGCCGCTGGCACGCGCCCGAGCGAGGCGGGCACGCTTCGTGTGGAAGAGCGGTGGCGCAGTGGTTAGCGCACTGCAATAGCTGTATGATGAACCCGATGGCAACCCGAGTTTGATAGACGACGACGGCTAGCCACGCTGGTGAAGTGAAGATGGTTCTCTCAGCATTACGGCCTCCACAAGCAAGAGGGGGAGGCGCGTAGGCGAGGGGGGTGAAGCGGTATGGAGGGACTATGAGAGGGCGGGTAGCGGAGTGGGGAAGGAAGGGTTGAGGAGAGGGGGTGGGGGGGTGTGTGGTGGGGTTCAGGGACCCCGAACCTTCGTAGCCTCTCGCTCCTCGCTGTCCCGGCAGCTGCGAGTGCTCAGCGCAAATTGGCCTCGCGTTCTTGAGCCGCGACGCACATCACGGAGCTTGCCTGGCACAGGGCAGGGCAACCCACTCACTCGCACACTCGCGCACTCTCGTATTCAAAGACAAATATCCCCCGTTTAGCCTTAACAGACTGGTGGGGCAAGTGTTATAAGCGATGGCATATGAGGGCCGGCACGGCTCACGAAGGGGTGGGTGGCCAGCACCACGCTCGGACGCCTTTGTCTCCCGAGTGGCGATGTATTCACATCGCACCAGGCATTCAGTTTAGGCTGAGTCGACCTCGGGGAGCCCCAGGACCAGTTCACATCATCGTGTTGATCGCGAGCGGGAATGGAACTCGGGCCACCGGATATTTAACGCGGCGCGCGAATCGCTGCGCCACCGCTCCCCGCCGCACACACGTGGGGCTAAAAAGGAAACGTTATAATTCCCCTCTGTGCTGCGAGTGAGAAGCGAGTCACGAAGCCCCCTTTCATGTTGCACGCCGCGTTCCCACTCGCGTCCCACGAGCACCTGGGCCGCAAATGCACATCACCTGCACCGTCCGCGGCGTCAGAGGCGGAGCGCCTCCTCGTCCCGAGCGCGCGCGTCCGGCCGCCACGTGGCGCGCGCCACCTCTAGCAAGCCATAATAAAGTGCATCTTCATTATTGGTGCAATTATTATTATTATGAGATGAAGGACGAAATCATGTGAATAATATGACCGCTAAATTAATTTTCTCCGCCCCATTGTATCCCAGGGTGCCCGCCCATGACACAGAGGATCTGGCCAGGCGCCCTGAGCGAGAGATAAGGGGCAGGGCAGCGCCTCCCGGCTCCTCAACCAAAGACGTCTCTCCTCCTCGGCTCGAGACGCACAAAGATGCCCCCCGTCCCCCGCCTCCCGTCCTCAGCTGCACCGCTCCGATAGTCGAGAGGGTCCCTGCACCCCCCCCTCCCTAATCCGTCTATATTCTCTCTCTGTGTATCAATTTATTGTCTCGTCTCTATCTCTGTCTCGTCTTCTCTCTCTCTCTCTGTGCATCCCTCTCATTTAGCGACTCTCAACCCGTGGGCGCGAACAAAACACAGAGGGCGCGCGCAGCCTACGGTATGGATACCGTGCAGGAGAAAGTTGTGACGAGCGCGAGGGACGTCAGCGCCACGTGGCGACGACAAAACACGCTCATACAGAACATGGAACAAATGCCTTACGGACACAACGCACACTAATACACATCTATGTCGATACATCTGTTGAGGGAACGCGCTCGAGAGAAGGGACGTCCTCCACGGAGTTGGAGCGATGGAATCAGCTCGTGTTGCAGGGGCAAAGTGGATGTCAGCATCGCTGACCGCGTGAAGTGGCGACGGCTCGGAGAGGCATTCATCCAACAGTTGATATATCGTGGATGATCTCACTCACTCTATCGCTCTCGACAAGGTAAAGGCGCAGCCCTGCAATTGCTCGCTCACGCCGCTGCAGGCAGAAAGGCCTCCACTCGAGATACCCTCCCGTAACGCTCCTCTGGAGGAGGGGACTTCAACCCTCTCTCCCACACTGACGAGACGTCTCATGGGAATGCCGACACTCGACCCCAACACACGAGAGCTGCCGATCAACTAATCGTGGTGAATCAATTTCTACTGCGGTGTGGAGAGATGCGCGGGGATTTAATAACCTTCAGCATTGCTTCAGCTGTGTGCACGTATCTCTCTACATCTCCATAAATAACTCCGTCTCTGCTCTAATCCCATATCTATTTCTCTCTGCCTCTCTTGCCTCCTCGCTGCCGCACAGCATGCTGGGTAAAGACACAGGTGTGTGCAGGTGGCGGCGCGTGGGGGAGCTTATCATCCCGACTCCTCCTGGGAGAGGAATCCAACCCTCACCCCGTCCCCTTCCGGTCGAGCTGAGTCCATGGTTGTCGCATCCAGAGGCATCTCTGGGATTGCGCCTCGCCGCCATCTTGGGTGGCTGCTGGCAGCAGACACCGCTCCTCCACGCAGGCCAGCGCTGCTGCTCGCTCGAGGGTTTCCTCCGACGTCCCTCTCTCTCTGCACGGAGTTCACAGTGGAGACTCGTGTTTGTTGCGTATTTAGCTCTGGTCGCGTCGCATCGGCTCACAGATGAAGGCCCGAGCGCAATGGGGCCCAACCCTGCTGAGCCAAAGGGCCCCACGGAATCCTCCACGACAACAGCGCGTGCAGTCAACACTTGTGGTGCCTTCCTGATGGAGCACACACGCACACAATGGTAACACCTGCAACAGTTCCGCGCACCATTGCTCAACCTTGCCGACCACAGATCGGCAAACCCCTCGTCTAAAGAACTGGTCTCATGATAATATACGTCGCCTATTGTATATTAAAATGTTAAGGCAGTGTGATTGACGAATGTGTTGAACTTTTTTGTCTGATGAATAACCGTAACCCGAATGAATAACAACACGTCTGCTATGAAAAAGTCCACATGCAATCGGCAGCTCTGACCTTACTCTCAGTTTCATTTATTTGGTGTAGCCCTGTGAGCCATTCGGCTCTTGAATCAGGTGCAACCGCAACAAACAAAAGACAAAAAACATGAACAGGAAAACATCTTAAAGTGACTACGCGCAAACAGAAAAATCCAGGAAAAAACTGCTACATATTCCAGAAAAAGCACCGTACACCAACGCTGTGTGCAAAAATCCCAGTGGGATGCAAGTCAAACAACAACCACAAGACAACTTAGATTAAGGCCATCATTCTAACTCCGTACTACAACAAACAAACATGGCCAAACCAAAAAACGTTTCGAAATCACCAAAATAAAGCCATAAAAGCAATGTAACAGTGATCATAGGAACTGTGACCGAATTTTCACAATAAGCGACATAAACAACATGTACCACCAAACCCTGCAGCCATAGCTGGCTGCATGAGTCACTCCACAACAACAGGAGCATCAGTAGGAGTATAAACATTTCTCAATGCACCTTTAAGATCAGCACACTAAATCAAACCACAAGATAATACTTTGCAGTGGTCATCCGGAGCGAAACATTTTATTTTATTTTAGGCCACTGAATAGCAGTGGCAGCGAGGGGTGTACAACTCCTCTAGAGCAGTTTTGAGTGAAGATCTCATGGGTAGCGATTCAAATTGCAGTTTATTGGCAATAGCATTCCAGACCCTGGGGGCATCAATAGCAAAGGCCCTTCCTCCAGTATTTGTACGGCAATATGGTATGTGAAGCTGGTAAATGAGCGAAGACCTTAGGTCAAATTTGTTTTTTGAAACAGAGAGGAGATCCAGCAGGTAGTCTGCGGATTTTTTTGTAAATACATCGTGAATAAATAAGATCTGGTGCACAAGCCGTCGAACATTAAGATATGTTAAGTTTGACCCAATGTAGAGATAACAGTGGTGAGTCCTATATGGGCAGTTCAATGCAAATCTTAAGGCCGAGTGATAAATTGAGTCAAGCTTCTTCAGTACAGTACTTGGGGCTGATTTATACACGATGTCACAGTAATCAAGTAGACGAAGTATGGTAGCTTTTATCAATTCCAAACGGAACATAGGGGGGGAAGCAGTGCTTGTGTCGATACAGAGAATATTTTTTTTACTTTTGTCTTTTTACCAATATAATCAATGTGATTTTCAAAATTCAGTTTTGAATCCAGGATGACCCCAAGATACTTGTAGATCTTGACTTGCTCTATTTGATAATTATTTAAGGAATGTGTAATTGGGGAAAAATAACTTCCTGCTTTAACCTATCTCTATTCACCGCTCATGTTCCCTAAGTTGCTTATGCTCCACCAATTAATATGCCGATTGTCACAATCTCTGTGAGCCTAAAACTCAATATGATCGGCTGCGAAATTGTTTATTAGACAGTCACGGACAGCTTGGCAGTGTCTCATTCTTCACCTGAAGACGGCTGCTTGCGTTGTAGCCGAAACGTCGTGAGAATTATTTTATTATGTTTTATTTTTATTATTTTTTTACTTCCCTTCTACGTGACTTTACCGAAAGAACCAAGAAGATGAATCCCTGCTGCAGTCACGAAAGAAGCTTTACATCGAAAAGTCACGGACGAGTGTTGCTGGCCGCGTGGCGTGTTGGGCCTTTGGGCTGCGGACGCTTTGGTGTCTCGGAGCAGGTGGCTCTCGCATTCGGAATGTCGGATATCCAAGCACAGGAGACGAGACAGGGGAACGAGGTGAGTGGGACGAGGGGAAGGGAACGAGACGGGGGGGACGAGTCGAGGGGGACGAGGGGAAGGGAACGAGACGGGGGGGACGAGTCGAGGGGGACGAGACAGAAGGAACGAGACGCTGACCGCGACACCTTACGCGCGAAGATTGTGAAGATAGATACATCTTAGCTATCCCTAAAGTGAGATATTTAGTGCGGTGCAGACTTCACCCATCAGCTGAGATGATTGTTCAAAGGAGCGAGCGATGCGCGGTGTCCGAACCTCGAACCCCGAACCCCGAGTGGCAGCAGCGCTTCCCTGTTCCCTGCTCGTGGTGCAACCAAGCCCACGCAAGGCGGTCGCGCTCGGAAGAACCATTTAAGCCTTAAAGGGCCCAGGTACAGACGTAGACGTGTCGCTGGGTTTCGGTGGACCCGTCGAGGAGGCACCGATGTTATCCGTCATCGAGAATCCTACTCAGGTCATCAGGCTCGTAACGCAGAGCAGTATCGACGACATCGCACACAAATAGAGAACTAACATGAGCACACGTGCACATGCACGCACAAAGACAAAGATCCCCCATATAGCCGTTACAGACTCTTGGGGCAAGTGCTCTCAGAAAACACCTATGAAGACCGGCACGGCACACGAGGGGAGGGTGGCCAACAACACACCCCCGGCCGCCTTTGTCTTCTCTGTCCCAAATTTTTATACACAGCATCAGGTACTCGTTCAAGGCTGAGTCGACCTAGGGGAGGTGCATGACCGGTCTAGATATTCGTCACCAATGTTGGCCGTGAGCGGGAATTAAAATGTTTTTTGCCGAGTTCCCAGCGCAGCACGCTAAGCAATACACTACCGCTCCCCACACGTAATTATACGTATACACATATAGTATATGTGACAGTTCAGCACATCATGTCTCCATGTTTTTTGTCGCTGCACATAAAAGATACGCTTTTATTTCACAACCTATTGGACGCAAGGCTTTCTGGGCGTGCATCATTTCAGTAGCACTGGAACGATTTCAATATACAGTGTCTCATCAGCAGAGTCGGGCTACATATATATATAAACTACGCGTGTAGTTAGCCGGATTCGTAGCGCAGTGCGTTAAGCACTGCGCCACCGCTCGCCCCACAATAATCAGTCATCGCCTCCCAGTTGTACCTCTGGACCAGCAGGGGGAGATGGCCGCTGCTGCGCCGGTCTCCTCCCCATGCCTCCGTGAGATATCTGCTCTGGGCTGAACACGAAAGCTCTGTAATTGACGTGAGTGTGTGCGTGTGTACACGAGCGTGCACACACATGACCCCTATCCCACACCACTCAGAAATTGTCCGCCCAAATCCTCTCCGCTTCCTGCACAATGCCGCTCTTCTCCCGCCACCAAACATTTATAAACTCTAACCAAATACCCTACCCAGTGCACTCAAATCTGATGAGCAAACTGGCGCTCGCTTTGATGTGGCGGTGATGCGGCGAGGGCGCAGCTCAGCGTGAGCCTCCGCGATGCAAATGAGGCCGCGCGGCCCCCGTCCTCATCCGCGCGGTGACCCCGGAGCGCCAAGGGGGTGCGACTCGGTGGTGCCAAGCGGGTGGAAAACGCAACGACTCTCCAACCACGAGCAGTGTCCACCACAGGCCATCACCCTCCATGGGCAGGGAAGCGTGGCGTATATACTGTACCGGCGGTGTGACAGAGACGCACAATGATACAGTTGTAATATTCCCTACACGTCTTATATCACGTGGGTTTTTTCCTTTGAAATTATGCTAAGTGAATGTTGCACACAACCGCTACCACAACGCCCTTGCTCTCAGACATGTCTGTGATCTACAGATGGAATGCTCCAAGACCACTGTTGTTCGCATTCGTCACCCTGGGTGGCACCGTTTGACCTCCGTCTGGGTCAGTGGCGCAAGAGAAATTCAACAGCCAGAGCGGTAGCCTCACTCAAATTGCTCTCACTTCGTTGGTTCTGAGTTGGTGTCTCATTGCCTTCCACTCACAAGTTCCCATCTTCAGGATAGACACTCCTCATGTTTACACAACTCAATACGTTTGACCTGTGTGAGTTGAATTCACCCCTCGTACGTATGAATGTTGAACTTATTTCGCACCGTACACAGCCAACTGTGCTAATCGTAAGTGTGCGCGCTCACGCGTACCCGTGTACTGTGTGCTTGTCAGAAAAACTGCAGTGGTATCTCCGCGATAAAGAAGGGCCATTGTCCGAAACGTCACCTTCTATATGGCAGTGCTATTGGCGAAGTGTTGAGATTCTGCAGTAGAACCGATGTCTTTAAATGGCCAATTATCTGTGAAGTATGTGATAACATCTTCATGGCCAAACATCCCAATGTCGCAGCACCCTCGTGTAGAAGTCATCAGACTCGTTGAGGCTCGTTGTAGATTCACCATTATTACTACTATTAGTATTATTCTTCTTCTTGCCACTTGGACTGCGTGGGGTGTTTCTTGTTGCCGTCGTGCTATGCAACCCTCCTGCGTGTTGTCGGGTTCCACCTCGCGTTGTTCGTCACGATGCCCGACGTTTCGCTCCACCTGCTCGGAGTCTTCTTCAGGAGCGATGCCGAATGCGCGGTACAATCCCAAACCACATAATGATTATGTGCACTATAGTATTTGAAGCCCCCTCTGCTCAGCTGGCCTTGAGTCTCTGGACTCTGAAGTTGGAGCTGTTTGAAGAAGGAGGCGGAGGCGGAGTCCCTCTCCCAGTGGTCACCGCTAATGACTCTGGAATGCCGTGGATGTTTGCCCTGCGTGTCAACCCGCATTACTTCTCTCTTGATGGGATCGGCCAGTGCGCTCTCCGAGTGTTTGACGTTCTACTTTTTAAAATATAAATTCTGTAATCTGACAGTTTTGGCACGGGACGTGGTGCGGAGCGTGCACGCGCCTGCGTGAGTACACCGTGGGGGATGTGACGTGTCACGTGGTGGGGGAATGTGACGTGTCACGTGGTGGGGCAAAGTGTGAGAGTACTCGCACCTCTTCCGAGACGTCTGGTCTCACGAGGCTCCCTGGAGCTCTCCCTGCTCGAGGCCCCTCGGCCTGCGTCTTGGTAGGAGCCGTTCTCTGTCTCGTTTGTGCTTGTGAGTGAGTACAGTACTCACTCACAAGCACATACTGTTTCTATGCTGAATGAGTATAGTTGGATATTTTAGCATTTGTTATTTAATATACTACTTGTCATTTTAAATGTTCCAAATTTTATTTGGCGTCGTGTTAAGATTTTAAGAATCAATTTGAGTCTCTAGGAGAGGCGTGCATCACCCTTTATTAGAGATGAGCTCGCGGAAGTTGATATCAAATAACTACTTTTGAGGTTCCTAGTTGAAGAGACCTCTTATCCGTGCTGGGGGCGCACGTCCCCACGCGGCCGCTTACAGATAAACGCTCGCGCGTGGCATTCCAGCCAACATGTTTCATTCACGTGCCTGGCATTTTGCCAAATTTGTGGCGAATCAAACTTTACGTGATTATTTATTTGTGCAGTCATTGATGACCAGGTTGAGATCATCATCTCGCTACACTTGAAACCCCCTGGTTCAATCACGGGCACCTGGAACCCGGATAAGAACTGTGGCCCTCAGCGGTGTCCGCGTAGGGGTCACATCGACTCGCTTCCCTCTCAATTAGCTCGGCTCGCCTCCTGGCTCTTCCGTCCGCTCGGATCCGGAGAGGACGGCGGGGCGGGTGGGCGAGACCCCCACTCAGCGACCGCGACTCAGCCCCGGGTTTGTGTGAAGCCTCGGAGTGGGCGGGTGCATCTCTCTGTGTGTGTATCTCTGTGTAGGTAGCAGTGGCGCAGCGGTTAGCGCACTGCAGACGAACCTGGACTTCACCTACGTCGACTGAGCCTCAAATAAGGATGTGGTGCTGTGTGTAAACATCGCCGCGAGGGAGACAAAGGCGGTCGGACGTGGTGCTGGCCACCAACCCCCTCGTGTGCCGTTCCGGCCTTCATAGGTGCTCGCTAACAGCACCTGCCCCAACAGTCTGTTAAGGCTGTACGGGGATCTTTGTATTTGTATTAGTGAGCGTGTGTGTGTATGTGTGATCATGACCGACTCAGGTTTGATAGCAGAAGTCTCACTCCGAATCAGTCGAACGGCATTATCTTTTCATCGGTTGCATAACGCTGTGTGGATTTAACCAGGCTGGATTGTGTGAGGAGCTTACAAATCCTTGAAATATCTGGACAAAGTCCATCGGTGAGCTCCTCCGGCAAGCAAAGCTGCGTTGGCTGGGTTATTTAGCCCGCATGCCCAGCCACCGCATGCCGAAACAGCTTTTGTTCGGCCAGGTCGAGGAGGCTAAACGGGCGCGGCACGGGCTAGATAAGAGATGGAGTGATGTGGTACAGGAGGACGTGGAGCTGAGTGGACTTTCCGATGACTGGTACCAGCGGTGTCAAGATCGGCATCTGTGGAGGAGGCTCGTGAAGCACACTACTGGGCAGATGGAGGCAGTCGCCCGCCAACAACAATAGAGGGCGGAGGAGCGACGCTCACAACAACGAGCGGAGCGCCGGGTGGCTGAAGCACAGCAAGTTGGCACAGTCGGGGGCACAGGTGGTGCATCAGCCACTTACCTCATTTAGTCGACCCGTGGCACCTGGGTTTGTCCCGTAACCTCGTGCCAGCGGGCGTTCGACACTTCGCGTGGCCTCAACGTGCACATAGCCTGGCACAAGCGTCGTGGTGACGTCACCGCCACTTCGTGGCGAATGGCGGTTGTTGTGTATGTGTATTAGTGAGCGTGTGTGTGTATTCGTGAGCATGTGTGTATTAGTGAGTGTGTGTGTGTATTAGTGACTGTGTGTGTATTAGTGAGTGTATGTGTATTAGTGAGCGTGTGTGTGTATTAGTGAGTGTGTGTGTATTAGTGTGCGTGTGTATTAGTGAGTGTGTGTGTATTAGTGACTGTGTGTGTATTAGTGACTGTGTGTGTATTAGTGAGCGTGTGTGTATTAGTGTGTGTGTGTATTAGTGAGTGTGTGTGTATTAGTGCGTGTGTGTGTATTAGTGTGTGTGTATTAGTGAGCGTGTGTGTGTATTAGTGTGTGTGTGTATTAGTGAGTGTGTGTGTATTAGTGAGTGTGTGTGTATTAGTGAGTGTGTGTGTATTAGTGAGTGTGTGTGTATTAGTGAGCGTGTGTATTAGTGAGCGTGTGTGTGTATTAGTGTGTGTGTGTATTAGTGAGCGTGTGTGTATTAGTGTGTGTGTGTATTAGTGAGTGTGTGTGTATTAGTGTGCGTGTGTATTAGTGAGTGTGTGTGTATTAGTGAGTGTGTGTGTATTAGTGAGTGTGTGTGTATTAGTGAGCGTGTGTGTGTATTAGTGTGTGTGTATTAGTGAGTGTGTGTGTATTAGTGAGCGTGTGTGTATTAGTGTGCGTGTGTATTAGTGAGTGTGTGTGTATTAGTGAGTGTGTGTGTATTAGTGAGTGTGTGTGTATTAGTGAGCATGTGTGTATTAGTGTGCGTGTGTATTAGTGAGTGTGTGTGTATTAGTGAGTGTGTGTGTATTAGTGAGTGTGTGTGTATTAGTGAGCGTGTGTATTAGTGTGCGTGTGTATTAGTGAGTGTGTGTGTATTAGTGAGTGTGTGTGTATTAGTGAGTGTGTGCGTATTAGTGAGCGTGTGTGTATTAGTGTGCGTGTGTATTAGTGAGTGTGTGTGTATTAGTGAGTGTGTGTGTATTAGTGAGTGTGTGTGTATTAGTGAGTCTGTGTGTATTAGTGAGCGTGTGTGTATTAGTGAGTGTGTTTGTATTAGTGAGCGTGTGTGTGTATTAGTGTGTGTGTATTAGTGAGTGTGTGTGTATTAGTGAGTGTGTGTGTATTAGTGAGTGTGTGTGTATTAGTGAGCGTGTGTGTGTATTAGTGAGTGTGTGTGTATTAGTGAGTGTGTGTGTATTAGTGAGTGTGTGTGTATTAGTGAGCGTGTGTGTATTAGTGAGTGTGTGTGTATTAGTGAGCGTGTGTGTGTATTAGTGTGTGTGTTTTAGTGAGTGTGTGTGTATTAGTGAGTGTGTGTGTATTAGTGAGTGTGTGTGTATTAGTGAGTGTGTGTGTATTAGTGAGTGTGTGTGTATTAGTGTGCGTGTGTATTAGTGAGTGTGTGTGTATTAGTGAGCGTGTGTGTGTATTAGTGTGCGTGTGTATTAGTGAGTGTGTGTGTATTAGTGAGTGTGTGTGTATTAGTGAGTGTGTGTGTATTAGTGAGCGTGTGTGTGTATTAGTGTGTGTGTATTAGTGAGTGTGTGTGTATTAGTGAGCGTGTGTGTATTAGTGTGCGTGTGTATTAGTGAGTGTGTGTGTGTATTAGTGTGTGTGTATTAGTGAGTGTGTGTGTATTAGTGTGCGTGTGTTAATTAGTGAGCGTGTGTGTATTAGTGAGTGTGTGTGTATTAGTGAGCGTGTGTGTGTATTAGTGTGTGTATATTAGTGAGTGTGTGTGTATTAGTGAGTGTGTGTGTATTAGTGAGTGTGTGTATTAGTGAGTGTGTGTGTATTAGTGAGTGTGTGTGTATTAGTGAGTGTGTGTGTATTAGTGAGTGTGTGTGTATTAGTGAGCGTGTGTGTATTAGTGAGTGTGTGTGTGTATTAGTGAGCGTGTGTGTGTATTAGTGTGTGTGTATTAGTGAGTGTGTGTGTATTAGTGAGTGTGTGTGTATTAGTGAGTGTGTGTGTATTAGTGAGTGTGTGTGTATTAGTGAGTGTGTGTATTAGTGTGCGTGTGTGTATTAGTGAGCGTGTGTGTGTATTAGTGTGCGTGTGTATTAGTGAGTGTGTGTGTATTAGTGAGTGTGTGTGTATTAGTGAGTGTGTGTGTATTAGTGAGCGTGTGTGTGTATTAGTGTGTGTGTATTAGTGAGTGTGTGTGTATTAGTGAGCGTGTGTGTATTAGTGTGCGTGTGTATTAGTGAGTGTGTGTGTGTATTAGTGTGTGTGTATTAGTGAGCATGTGTGTATTAGTGAGTGCGTGTGTATTCGTGAGTGTGTGTGTATTAGTGAGCGTGTGTGTATTAGTGTGCGTGTGTATTAGTGAGTGTGTGTGTATTAGTGTGTGTGTGTGTATTAGTGAGTGTGTGTGTATTAGTGAGCGTGTGTGTGTATTAGTGTGCGTGTGTATTAGTGAGTGTGTGTTTATTAGTGAGTGTGTGTGTATTAGGGAGCGTGTGTGTGTATTAGTGAGTGTGTGTGTATTAGTGAGTGTGTGCGTATTAGTGAGTGTGTGTGTATTAGTGAGCGTGTGTGTGTATTAGTGTGCGTGTGTATTAGTGAGAGTGTGTGTGTATTAGTGAGTGTGTGTGTGTATTAGTGACTGTGTGTGTATTGGTGTGTGTGTGTGTATTGGTGTGTGTGTGTGTATTAGTGTGTGTGTGTGTATTAGTGAGTGTGTGTGTGTATTAGTGAGCGTGTGTGTATTAGTGTGCGTGTGTATTAGTGAGTGTGTGTGTATTAGTGAGTGTGTGTGTATTAGTGTGCGTGTGTATTAGTGAGTGTGTGTGTATTAGTGAGCGTGTGTGTGTATTAGTGACTGTGTGTGTATTAGTGAGTGTGTGTGTGTATTAGTGAGCGTGTGTATTAGTGAGTGTGTGTGTATTAGTGAGCGTGTGTGTATTAGTGTGCGTGTGTATTAGTGAGTGTGTGTGTATTAGTGAGCGTGTGTGTGTATTAGTGTGCGTGTGTATTAGTGAGTGTGTGTGTATTAGTGAGCGTGTGTGTGTATTAGTGTGTGTGTGTTTTAGTGAGTGTGTGTGTGTATATTAGTGTGTTTGTGTGTATTAGTGAGCGTGTGTGTGTATTAGTGACTGTGTATGTATTAGTGAGTGTGTGTGTGTATTAGTGAGCGTGTGTATTAGTGAGTGTGTGTGTATTAGTGAGCGTGTGTGTATTAGTGTGCGTGTGTATTAGTGAGTGTGTGTGTATTAGTGAGCGTGTGTGTGTATTAGTGTGTGTGTGTTTTAGTGAGTGTGTGTGTGTATATTAGTGTGTGTGTGTGTATTAGTGAGCGTGTGTGTGTGTTAGTGACTGTGTGTGTATTAGTGAGTGTGTGTGTATTAGTGTGTGTGTATTAGTGTGTGTGTGTGTATTAGTGTGTGTGTATTAGTGTGTGTGTATTAGTGTGTGTGTATTAGTGTGTGTGTGTGTATTAGTGTGTGTGTATTAGTGAGCGTGTGTGTGTATTAGTGTGTGTGTGTTTTAGTGAGTGTGTGTGTGTATATTAGTGTGTGTGTGTGTATTAGTGAGCGTGTGTGTGTATTAGTGACTGTGTGTGTATTAGTGAGTGTGTGTGTGTATTAGTGAGCGTGTGTATTAGTGAGTGTGTGTGTATTAGTGAGCGTGTGTGTATTAGTGTGCGTGTGTATTAGTGAGTGTGTGTGTATTAGTGAGCGTGTGTGTGTATTAGTGTGTGTGTGTTTTAGTGAGTGTGTGTGTGTATATTAGTGTGTGTGTGTGTATTAGTGAGCGTGTGTGTGTGTTAGTGACTGTGTGTGTATTAGTGAGTGTGTGTGTATTAGTGTGTGTGTATTAGTGTGTGTGTGTGTATTAGTGAGTGTGTGTGTATTAGTGAGCGTGTGTGTGTATTAGTGTGTGTGTATTAGTGTAGCGGTTAGCGCGCTGCGCTATGAACCTGGCGACCCGGGTTCGATTCCCGCTCACGGCCAACACCAGTGACGATTATCTGAACCGGTCCTGGGCCTCCCCTAGGTCGACTCAGCCTTAAATGAGTACCTGGTGCGGTGTGTAAACATCGCCACTGGGGAGACAAAGGCGGTCGGGCGTGGTGCTGGCCACCCACCCCTTCGTGTACCGTTCCGGCCTTCATAGGTGCTCGCTAACAGCACTTGCCCCTACAGTCTGTTAAGGCTATACGGGGGATCTTTGTATCTTTGTGTGTGTATTAGTGAGCGTGTGTGTGTATTAGTGTGTGTGTGTATTAGTGAGTGTGTGTGTGTGTATTAGTGTGTGTATTAGTGAGCGCGGAGTTTATTTTATTTCCTGCGCCACCTGAACCAACCGCCACCTCCTGACGAGGCATCCGGCACGTGACCGCTCCCAAGGAGCCCTCCCTGCCTGCACTTTTGGGCGTTTGTTGCAAAGGTTCGCGGGTCAAACCTCAGGCCGCCTTGGTTAATGCTGCGGGTTTGTTCACGGCAATGGTTACGCTTGTATGTATGTTGAACTTCTTTCGCACCGTACGTAGCTAACCGTGATACTCGGAGTTGATTGTGTGATTTTCCTCAGCGATTGTGAGAGACGCAACCTGAGTGAAGGACGCCGCCGCTGTTCAAAACTCAACACTGTTATGAGAATTGTTATGATCGTCATTCCTCGAGAATACAACTCTCCCCATTCTCAAGCCGCGCGTTCCATACCACCTCGTGGAGGACGGTGGCTGAAAAGCGCCGCGTCCTCCCGATTCGAGACCGCTCCGACTCACCACAACCATCCCGCAGTCGGGGTGCCGTCTTCCCTTCCCGAGCGTTTTCTCGCCTCGGAAATACGATGGCAGTAGCAGCGGCGACAGCGGCTGCAGTCGTCATAGCAGCAACACGAGTCGTAGTAATGGGAATGTAACAGTGCTCATAATCGCAGTAGTACTTGCAGCGATAATAACAGGCTCAGTAGCAGCTGCAGTAATAGCAGTAGCAGCAATAACATCAGCAGATGTGAGCTATTGTAGCGTCCTAGTGATAGCAGCAGCAGTAGCGGCTCGTGTCAGCGACTGGCAGTGCAGCTCCTCCAACAGTGTCGTTACGCTGAACAACTACAACTACTACATCATTGGACATCTGTGAAAAATAGTTTCATAGCTCATCGGATTGTTCCAGTATAAATTAATATTCTGATTCTCATCATTGTGGATGTTTTGAATAATTCCAGAATATTTTGCTTACTATCACTGAGAGGAAACACTGTACATACATATCTCGATACGCTTTCCCTGAAGAAGGCCGGTCGACCGAAACGTCAACATCTTTTCTTCCTGTTATCGTTACACAAATGCCGTATTATTAATATTACTTAACGAATTAATAACACATATGTGCTCATATTTGCGTAAGGTCAGGCATAACTTTCATTTCAAACTTTCATAAAACGATTCTGACTTTTTTTTGGTAGACTTTGGTGGAAAATGTGAAATTCTATCATTTCATTTCGCGTGACTTGACACGTGGAATATCGTGCACAGGGCACGCATCTCGCCTGTTGCTGCCGCTGCTGCGCATGGGCGAGATGCCTTGCAGCTGCGGTGGGATCTTTGTGAAGAGCTCGCTCGCTATGACAAAGCCTCAATTGATGACGTTTCCCCTCCAACGAAAAAAACCCACACAAGCGGGATACATTTTCCGCAAACCAATTCTCCCAACCGGCCTCACCGATGCCCTTTAAGAGGCAGCCGTGCCCTCCTGCTCTCGGATTTCGTCTCGGTGAAGTATGCACCGCGCATGTGGTTTTCAAGGCTTAAAGGGCACGGCTACAGCCGACTGTGCCTCGCAGGGTTTCGGCGGATCCGCAGATGACGGAAAGGGTTTTGTTGGGCGGATACATGTCAAGGCGCAGCCCTGCAATTGCTTTGCTCACGAAACTACTGGTCGAAGGGCCTCCTCTCGAGGGAGCTCTCGGGAATCCCGCTCTGACCTAGAGTGTTTGGCCTACTCTTCCACGCTGCGCTGACGTCCTGCCGATTGACGAACCGTGGAGACCCCGTTTGTATTGCTGGATAGAAGAAGAGCAAGAATCTCTCACAATGCCGGCAGAGGGGGAAATGCACGCGGACTGAATCGTCCCGAGGAGCGAATCATTGTCATTGTCGTTGTTGTCGTTGTTATGACGGCACCAACAACAACCGGGGCTGTTAATGCCCCGGGAAGACGACAAAACGACCAGGACAGGTGGCATCCCCAGTGCTGGTCCATTCCGTCTCAGTTAGCAAGATGAAGGAAACAAAAGCGATGTCGAAGTCGTGCGGCTTCGCCCGCTTTCTGTTGCCGTGAGCGTCGCTCTCCACGGGAGGCGAATTGCTCCGATCACAAATGACGGCGAACGCGTGAAGTTGTTGGCGCGAGACTTTGTTAGCAACGCAGAAGCTGCAGTGTGGAGTGTTCCAGGCTAGGTGCACACCGAAGCGCACATAAATACAGACGCACACAGATACAGACGCTGCATCACTGCTGCGATAAGAGGGGGGGGGCGGAGGGAGCGAAAGGGGGGCTACCCTTGTGTCTCCCTCCCATCTCACTCCTCACCACCCCTCACTCCCATCCCCCCCTCCCATCCCCCCCTCACTCCCATCCACCCAATCTCCCACTGCTGCCAGGACCGCGAGCGGGCTCGAGGGGGCCACGCACCGCCGACTCCGATATTGTGGTGGAGGGGCGGGGGCAAGGCTGGGGTTAGGAAGGGGGAGGGAGGGATCAGGGGAACAAGGGCGGGTGGCTGGGGGATCAATGGGAGCTCGCCCTGGGTTTTGATCTTTAAGGCCGATTTGGGGGAAGCGCGCACCTCTAGCGATGTGCGGCGCGCTGGGGGGCAGGGCGCGTGCGCGTGATCCGATGCACGTGGCCGGCGTGTGTGCGTGTGTGCGTGTGTGAGTGAAGGTGCGTGTGTGAGAGAACGTGCGTGTGTGCGTGTGTGGGAGAACGTGCGTGTGTGCGTGTATGGGAGAATGTGCGTGTGTGGGAGAACGTGCGTGTGTGCGTGTGTGCGTGTGTGGGAGAACGTGCGTTGGTACGTGTGTGGGAGAACGTGCGTATGTGCGTGTGTGGGAGAACGTGCGTGTGTGCGTGTGTGGGAGAACGTGCGTGTGTGCGTGTGTGGGAGAACGTGCGTGTGTGCGTGTGTGGGAGAACGTGCATGTGTGCGTGTGTGGGAGAACGTGCGTGTGTGCGTGTGTGAGAGAACGTGCGTATGTGTATGAGAGAACGTGCGTGTGCGTGTGTGGAAGAACATGCGTGTGTGCGAGTGAGCGGGTGTGCGTGTGTGGGAGAACGTGCGTGTGTGCGAGTGAGCGGGTGTGCGTGTGTGGGAGAACGTGTGTGTATGCGTGTGTGCGAATGAGTGAGTGTGCGTGTGTGGGAGAACGTGCGTGTGTGCGTGTGTGGGAGAACATGCTTGTGTGTGAGAACGTGCGTGTGTGCGTGTGTGGGAGAACGTGCGGGTGTGCGTGTGTCTTGGTGTGTGCATTATCTGTTGACGAGGTGTATATCCATGAGCACTGAGGAGACAAAGGCGGCCGGGCGTGGCGCTGACCAGCCACCCATTCGTATGCCGTGCCGCCTTTCATAGGTGCTCACTAACAGCACTTGCCCCGGCAGTCCGTCACGTTTAACACGTCGGCTTTCGCGACCAATATCATCCCAAAAACCTCGATCATGGAGTCCATCGGAGGCGGATACGCGTTTTTGTGTGCGTATTACATGGGGAGAGAGAGACGGGAGGGAGGGGAGAGCGCGAGCTGGGAGAGAGGGGGAGGGGAGGAAGGTCCCACGTAGACGCAATAGGAAATTAACAGTGATGGTTCTGTAATGAGATTGGTTTCACTGCTCCCTGGGGGAGCCGGGCCGGTTATGGACCCGCTCCGCGTCGCTTAATGAAGCGATATAGAACGCGGCGATTTCAGACGACTTTGGGGCAAAATCCATCTTCCCTCCCACCAGCATTGATCTGAGCAGCTGTCATTTTTACCACTGATGGCTACTCGACTGCTGCTGTAGGGGATATGCCCCTCCACACCCCACTCCCCAACCCACATCGCCTCCCCAATAATCCACGCACACCCACCCCCTAACCTCTCCACCCCCTAACCTAACCACCCCCTAACCTAACCACCCCCTAACCTAACCACCCCATAACCTAACCACCCCCTAACCTAACCACTACCTAACCTAACCACCCCCTAACCTAAACACCCCCTAACCTAACCACCCCCTCACCTAACCACCCCCTAACCTCACCACCCCCTAACCTAACCACCCCCTAACCTAACCACCACCTAACCTAACCACCACCTAACCTAACCACCCCCTAACCTAACCACCCCCTAACCTCACCACCCGCCTCTAACCCCCCACTCAAGTCACTCCCGCCTGTCCGTCTGGAGAGTGGTCGTGAAAGTTTTTGTAAAGAACATCCAAAGTTAATTAAATTATAATCTCAAGTTGCTTTGCTTGTTTGGACTCACCCAATAGAAACCCGGGCGAATTCATTAAATCGGGTTACCCAAGCTTGACGCAAACATGGGCGAAAAAACACAGATTATTTGCAGCTATAAACACGCGCAGTTGGCTCCGACAGAATCACAGCGGCGTCCGTGCGCTCCTGAGGACGAGCGCACGTGGAAGCACCTTGCAGAAGCGTCGCGCGCGTGCGCGTAATTCTTCTTCTTTGCTCATGACCTCGCCAATGTGCCAACGTTGTAATGTGATTTAAACGGTTGAAAACAGGTGGTCCCAACGTTAGTCTAACGTTGCATGTTTACTGGGTGAGCGATGAGTGACGCTGAGCTCTCAGCTTGTCTCAGCGCCGTGTTCTGCCGGAGGTTCCACCGCCGATAAACTCTAAAAACTCTCAACAACAACGACAACAGCGACAACAGCGCAACCACGGACTTCTCTTGACGAGCTGCGTGTCGCGAGCGATCGCCCCAATAAATCGAACTCTCGTGGTCGGACACGCGATTCAGTACATCCCCGCGTGAAGCCACGTTGGGCGCTATGAGGAGCAAGTGAGAGAGGTGGGTGTAGGAATTCATAAACAAGGGAAAGAACTGGGGGCTGGCTGCTGCTGTCGAAGTAAAATCCATGAAGTGGCAATGAGCGGGACGCGTCATGGGGAGGACTGACGAGAGGCGAAAGGGAGGAGACGCGGAGGAGGGCAGCAGAGATGGCACCCGCGTGGACATCACAGGATCGGCAGCTCACAACAGAGGAAATGAGTCACTGTTCCACGTGCGAGTATCCTGGTCCCCGCTGTCCTCGCCTGGCCAAACAAAATCAACTCGAAGTATGCGAAGCCACACGGTAAGACAACATCCCTGCGTTCTTGTGGACTGTCATCATGGGCCGTGGTCAATGCGCTGCTGGATGATCAATGTTAATAATCATCGTCAGGAATATCCATTTTCACGAGCGGTTCGCACTGCAACTGCAAGCGCGCGCGATACGATTTCGTGTGTGTATTATCGCAGATCTATAAACACAACAGTAGCAGCAACAACCAACGACTCTACAGAGAAACACTCCCGGATGAGAATTCAATCCCCGTGACTGCCGCCGCACGCCTCGCGCGTTGCGCCTCAGGGGCTGCGTTCAGCAGACTTTGATGAACGCGCTGCCATCGGCGTCGTGATGAGACGAACAACTACACGTCGACGAGGAACTGGCGGAAATCGATCAGACGTCAACTCGTCGTTGGTGGTCGCCAATCACCTGCACACAATGAGCAGGGCGGCAGTCGCACTTGTGACGTCACAGCCGTTGCCTCGCAACCACGCGAGGCGTCCGTCACGTGGCTGCCTCGTGCTCGGCGCTGGGACTCGGTCGGACAAAGGGGACAGACCGCGGCTTCCATGTCGACGGAGTTTCCGTAGCGGGGCGCGCTAACCGCTCAGCACACGCGCACGCCTTCACACAGGGACGCCCTCACACAGGGACGCCCTCACACAGGGACGCCCTCACACAGGGACGCTCTCTTGGCTCTCAGTCGGCAGCGCATGTTCGAGTGTCTGCGTCTCGCTCCCGAGAGGGCGCCTCTCACTTGGCCCGCGCCTAAACAACAACAACAACACCACCAGGAGGCGCGCTGCTGGTTCGTACTGGATGACAGACATCACGTTCGCCTCGCCTCTGACACACAGAGGGAGACCTATTTAGTCACGGGCTCTCGGCTTGAACAGCTCGCCCTAACCACATTGGACAGGGGCCGCACTGCGAGACACGCTTTGGACCCAGCCAAGATATAAAGACAAAGAGAACAATCTCCTGTAAAGCCTTAACAGACTATTGGGCAAGTGCTGTTAGCAAGTTCCTATGAACCCCGGCACGGTACACGAGGGGGTGGGTGGCCAGCACCACGCCCAACCACCTTTGTCTCCCCGTGCCAATGTTTCCGCACCGCACCAGGTACTCATTTGAGGCTGAGTCAACCTTGGGTAGACCCATGAACGATTCGTATATTCGTCACTGATGTTGGCCGAAAGCGGGAATTGAACTTGAGTCGCCGGGTTTATAGGACAGCGCGCTAACCACTGCCCCACCGCTCCTCACACCCAGCCACAAACAAACACGCGTTCGACAACTGCTTGGCTCGGCGTGACTCGCTCGCGACGCGATCCGATGACGATTTGTCTCGTCCACCGGTCTCATTTGCACTGTTTCTCCTTGATCCGTCTCGTTAGTATTCGCTATCTCACGAGAGACGCCAACGCAAACAAAGGAGTTGACTGTTGCCCGCGTCTGTCCGGTTGATAGCGCGCCCGCCTTGTTCCTCTCGCATCTTCAGCGCGTGTCACCGTTTTGTCCAACTTGGCTCTGGGTTCAGGGTTCGCCCCAATGCTGTCTTCATGTGCACACGTGTCCATTGCATCGATACAGGTCCTGCCGCTCTCGATAACTTGTCTTTTGTGGTAGAGTCGGCATCCTCAAGAGGCTGATCCTGAACAGGCCGTTCAGGAACAGGCCGTTCAGGAACAGGCCGTTCAGGAACAGGCTGTCTGAGTGACATATGGATGTACAACACCAATACACAGCACACTGGTCAAGAACAGTTTCACCTCAAAAAGGAAAAAAACATTACATACTGTTATCATTATTATCAGGTTTTGGGCAATTAAGCTTCTTCATAGTTCATGATGAAAAAGGGCCATTGCCCGAAACGTCATTTATCACCAAATGGGACAAATTAGATAAGGGGATTGCGCGCGTTAAAGCGGGCAGACGTTCCGGATTGTGGCTGAGAGGAGGACGGGGGAGGGGGAGGGGCAGTGCCCCGGTTAGCGACACGAAGGGGGGCACCGCCTCTGTCAGCACCGCGGGGGGTCGCACCGAGTCGCGGCCACAGAGGGGCGCGGCGCGCGCGGAGCCGCCTGGCGTCGCTCGCGACTGCGCGTGTGCGAGTTGACTTGCGTATGTTTGTGCCTGTACGGTCTGTTGAACTTCTTTCACACTGTAGGTAGACCGCCGTGCTAATATGAGTTGTGTTTGTCATGTGCCGTGCCGGCCGAACAGCACTTGCCCCAGATCGGCGCGTGAGAAGTTCAACATACATAGACACACCGGTCTCTTTAAGGCGATATGGGGGATATGTGTCTTTGTGTTCTGTATCTGGAGCGATGGCAGAGTGGTTCGCGCGCTTCGCTACGAACCTGGCGACCCCAGTTCGATTACCGCTCACCAGTGATAATTACTTGAACCGGTCGTGGGCCTCCCCTAGGTCAACTCAGCATCAAATAAGTATCTGGAGCGGTGTGTAAACATCGCCACTGGTGAGACCGGGCATTCTGCCAGCCAACCACCCCCCTCGTCTTCATGTGTGTTTGCGAACAGCACTTTCCCAAAATCATGTTAAGGTTATACGGGGGATCTTTGTTTTTGTGAACGTCACCGTGTGTGTGTCTGCGTGTGCGTAGCAACCGCGCCTCTCATGAGCCGCAATCCGCGCGTCGGCGCGCGCGGTGTCCCGCTCTGCCAGCCGCGTGCTGCAGTCCGCATCGTTGCCGCTGCTGGATGGACGCGTGCCTGGAGAGGGGAATCCCTCCCTCCCTGAATGTCACCTCTTACATATACTGTCTATGTATACTGTATATACTGTATACATTATATGTATACAGTATATAGCTATTGATGTGCCTCGTGAGAGCTTTCCTATCGGACCTTTTGTTCCGTCTTTGTTGTTTGTGCTTTTGCACCGCTGCCAAACGCAGGAGCAGCATCATCGACACGGTTCATTTCGCGTGTGTTTCTCTGTGTGTGTTCGTACGGGTACGCGTGTGTGTATGTGTGTTTGTGTGTGTCCGCGTGTGTGTGCACGCGTGTGTCTGTGTGTTTGTGTCCGTGCGTGTGTGTGCACGTGTGTGTCTGTGTGTCCGCATGTGTGTGTGTACGTGTGTGTCCGTGTGTTCGTGTCCGCGCGTGTGTGTGCACGTGTGTGTTCGTGTCCGCGCGTGTGTGTGCACGTGTGTGTCTGTGTGTTTGTGTCCGCGCGTGTGTGTGCACGTGTGCGGCTCCCTCCTTCCCCGTCAACCGCTGTCTTACGGTCATTGACTGCTGCGGTGTCAGTTACGGGGCCGGCCGCTCGCTCCGGCTCCACCTCGCGCCACCTTCACCCCCCCCTCCCCGATCCCGTGCCCCCCTAGGACAGACAGCAGTTGTGGTTACCCCCCCCCCCGCCCCCCCCGAGACGCCTTCGTCTCTCTCCCCAGAGACTCGACACGCGCCCCCTTCTCACACTGTTGCGGGGGTCAGAGGCCACGTCTCGCCCCTCTGCCTCGTGCGAAGTTGTGGCCAGAAGCACCACCACTGTCGGCTCGGCAGTGGTGGTGATAGTCGATCTGCTACTGCTAATGGTGATGATGATAATAATGATGGGGCTGCTGCTGATCGTCATCGGCGTTGTGAGATTAGCTGGGTCCCTCCTCCCAATTAGTCTCATCGATTTCATTGCAACTCGGAGCCCCATTGTTTAACTTACTCCCATCAAGCAACGCGGGCGCGTTCCCACGCTCGTGGCTCGTGATGGGCGGGGCTCGAACTCGGCGTGCGGAGTGACACGGGACGAGTGACGACGTCGCGAGACATTCCTGCTCGACTTCACTTGAACGAAACGTCACACTTGAAACAACACGTGGAGAGCGCTCAGAATACTTCACCTCCCTCGCCGACAACGCACAGCGCGCCGATAGCGAGTGAACTCCGATGGACTCGCGCACTCCTCTCCGCCAGTGCGACTTGGACCGCGAGGCGCGACTCACGCGACTCACGCGACTCGCGCGACTCGCGCGATAGCGGGAGAAGGCGGCGTGGAGCCAGCGCGTGTCCCCTGCTGTGGCGAGCGGTTCACGACCACGGTCGAGATATCGTGCCAGAGAGAGAGAGAGGGCAAAACTCGGTGCCTATGGTGATCGAACCTGATATTCACCCAACCGGGTCTCTGTATCTCGCGTGTCGGGCATAGAAGGGAACGAACCTGGCAGAAACGCGTCGTGGAAGCGACGATGGGGAGGAGGTTGCGATGATGGTGGAGGAGCACGGCGGGTGACTGAGACGGTCATTGGAGTGGAACACAGAAGTTGGAGACTTCAGGGAAGAGAAAGCCTCAAGCCAGATGCGAGTGGTGCTGATGAGACTGTAAGAGCGGCCATCGAAGGACATTCGTATGCATGCTGAACTTCTTTCGCACCGTACATAACCAACCGTGCTAATTCGGAGGTGCGGGGGAAGGACAGTAAACTAGGCACAACAAGCTAGATTTGAAGTTTTTGTGACTGCAGGGATCCATACTCTTTGGTTTTTTCGGTAAAGTCACTTAGGCAAAAAATAAAAGAAATCAAAAATGAATTTAGTTGTTTTCATTTTTAATTTATTTTTTACCTACGTGACTTTACCGAACAAACCAAAGAGTACACAACAAGCTGTTTGGTGACGCTGCGTCGGCATTTGCGCACCAGCACACACGAGGAACACGCGCCGCGTGTGTCGAGTTCATTGAAGGGCGCATCGGCTGCGCAACAACTGCGAAATCTGGCAGAAGGAAAGAAGCAGCAATGCGGGCGATGTGGCAGCATGAACGGCATTAATCAGAATGGCCTCGTGACCTCGGGTCTATTGAGGCATCTTTAATGGATTTAATTAACAATGCCCGACTCCCGCGGAGATGGAGCGATGAAATCAGCTGATGCCAGCGGAGCTGGGCGGAGTGTGGTGCATCGCAGAGGCGTGAGGGATGGCGGGGGCTTGGGGAGGCCTTCATCAGCAGCGGATAGACCATGGATCATGATAGCGACGATGCTGACGATGATGATGGTGGTGGATCCGGCGATAATTATGATGCTGAAGAACGGTGATGATCGTCATGATTTATGTGGTCACAATGACGAGGAAGATGATGTTGATGAATTAGCGGTGCTGGTGAGGTTAAAGAGAGGAGACCTCTGCTTCGCTCGGATTACAACACCCACCGCTCCCCAACCCCTCCCCTGAACCGCGCTTTTTAAAGCGTGGCCCAGTATTGATCAGCGCGGCCTTGTCACCTCATGTATTTAATGATCTCATTACCGAGTGAGCGACTCGCAATGCAACAGCCTTGGGATATTAAAAGCGCCGCGCTTCGTCTTCCTCCGAGGAACAGCCCCTAAACATGTTCCTGAAGCCCCTTGTAGTCGTGGGGGACGTTAAAGACCGAGAGAGGTCGTTCACGAAGGCGGACTGCCGCGCACCCCGTGTCGCTGCCAGATTGTGCCAGGTCGTCTTCACGTGGACATTGTTCCGTATTCCATCGTCACAACTAACAACGCTCTTGCTATGCATTGTGGTTGATGCGAACCTACGGTTAAATTGAGACGATATATATTATACTGATAATGATGCAGGCTACGACGATGATGATGCTTATGGTGATTATAAGGAATTATGTCGTTTATTGTCTCTGTTTAGTAAAATATCAAATTAGGATTTAAGATCGCGTTGGGCAGCGCGTTAACTCAGTGGCGTTCATTACTCACCCGAGGAGACGTAATCACTCGCGTGTGATGGGGGCGTGGGAGATGTGTCTCTGCGTGGCACAGGCAGTGTCCGTGTGGTACAGGTGGTGTCTGTGCGTGTGTCTGTGTGTTGAAGGATCGACGTGGCTTTTGTCGTCATGGTAAAAGCGGTGGTGGCTGTCTGACAAAGTAGGCATTCAAGTGTGGAAATGTGCCATGGAGAAGGACCATTTCCTGAAACGTCGGAGAGTTTATCTAATTTTTCCCTGTTAGGGCCGCAGTGGTTTTGGCCACAAGGCGAAGGCGCGCCGTGGTGACTGCGCCGGTGGCTCCAGCGAAGTGGAGTTGTGAGCACGTGGCAGGCCGGTAACGGCCCGTGGCAGGTGCACCCCCCCCCCCCCCCACACTCATAGTTTGACCTCCCCCCCCCCCCCCCCACCATCATGGCCCTCAACTCTCCCCGCCTCCGCTGTGCGGTCGAGAGCAAATTCTCGTGTCAAGTGTCACCATGCTCGCAAGCCACGTGTGAGCTGTGTCTATATTTAATCAAATAATTGTGCATGTGCGTGGGTGTACGTAATAGGTGTTCCCTTACAGCACTGGCCCCAACAGTCTGCTCAAGGCTACACGGGGGATATTTGTCGTCTTTAATGGACGCTCGCTAACAGCACTCACCCCCAGAGTCTGAATATCACACCCAGTCTTAAAAACGGGCAAGTACATCAATGATTAAATGGCGCACACCGTAGCAATCTGCCTGTAACGGCTGCACATGTTGTGGCAGTGCGCGTTTTAATCAGAGATACTCGGATGAGTTGACACGAGTGTGCTTGGGCAGGGTGGTAGGGAAGGTGCTGCTACAGGCGCTGGTTGATTGTTGAGGTTCGGGGCAGGGTAAGCACCGGTGGGCTTTTCCACTTCCCGGGCCAAATTCATCGCAATTGCCGACACGTATGCCCTATCGCCTTTGGCGATTTGTCTCATTTGTTGGTGGTGTTTGCACCCACGTCACGGCGCGTGTTCGCCAACAGTGCGAGGGAGTTGAGCGCGTGGCCCAACGCGCGAGCGCGGCGGGAGGGGGGTGGAGGCCGTCCCTCAAAGTCGCGCTCGCCTCCCTGTGCCCCGGCCACGCTGATGACTCGCGCAGGGCGCGGCGCGGCGATGATGGAGCGACGTCTCCAACTGTGAGACGTCGCGAGACGTCGCTCGCGAGCTAATTACGCGGGGCCCAGACAATTGACTGCGGCTGAGAGGTGGACTTCTCCTCCCAGCCCCGGGCCAGCGCGTCTGCGCCTTTGTCTGCGAGGAGCGGCAGCGCGGCGTTTAGTTCAATTACCGCTGCCCACGATCAATAACAGTGGTATTTGAACCGGTCCTGGGCCTCACCTAGGTCGACTCGACCTTAACGAGTACCTGGTGTGGTGTGTAAACATCAGACGCCTGTGCGTGGTGCTGACAACACTGCTCCGTCGTATACCGTACCAGCCTTTATCGGTGCTCGCTAACAACACTTGCTCCAAAAGTCTGTAAAGGCTATACTTGAGACCTTTGTGATGTGTGTGCGTGTGGGCACAGTGGGGAGTAGAGGTGGTGCACCGGCCATTCATCCGAGTCAGTCAACCCGTAACACTTGGGTCCGTCCCGTGACCACCCGTCAACGAACATTCGGCACTTCACGTGGCCTCAAAGTGCACCTAGCCTGGCACAAGCGCCGTGGTGACGTTATCGATATTTAGTGGCGAATGGTGGTTGTTGTATTTTGGTGTGAGGGGGGATGATGATCGTGATGACAGGGTGATAAATCATCCTCGCCACCACCACCGTCATCGTAATCTCTGTTATCATCGTAATCTCTGTGATCATCGTAATCTCTGTGATCATCGTAATCTCTGTGATCATCGCATTTCATCAGAATCGTCTCCACTACCGTAACTCATGACCAGGCTGCGGTTTGGCTCGTGGGGGTAGCCACACGATAACATAACACCCCTGCGTCATTGTGGACTATCACCATCATTATCAGCCATGGTCAATCCACTGCTGGATGGAGGCCTCCCGAAGCCGCCACCACCTCTTGCGATGGTCAATGAAACATATTGGTCTGCTAAGACCATCAGCTGGTGGACAAAACATGTCCATGCAGAGTGACGGACGGAGAGGGATGTGTGTCTCTCGTCGCGGAGCTGTGTGTGTGTCGTGTAAGAGCCGCTTCGCCTCTACAAGCGCCGCCTGTTTTTGTAACTGCTGAATTGGGGAAAGGTAACGGGGACGTCTTCATCACATTTGTACGAATACCAGTCAGTGATTATCATGCAATAAACTGAAGAGAGCTCATATTCAAGTCAACTCAACGCAGACGTCAACAATCTCGTGACCCTAAAAGGAAACAAATATAAATAATAGGCGACGTTTCGAGCAATCACCCTTCTTTATAACACAAAGATGGCGATACTAGAAACGTCGGCGATTACTTTTACACATTTGAAATGCGACTACATCCTGTCTCTTGAGTTCTCACCTGGTTAAACAAAATAGGCCTGAAACACGCGTGTGGATACTTCTCATTTGAGGGCAGTGCGGTGAATGCCATGAAGCGTGTTGGGGTGATTTGTTGTTTGTGTGCACCACTGCCAACGCTCCTTCACAAACACAACAACAACAACAACCGCCATTCGCCACTAAGTGGCGGTGACATCACCACGACGCTTGTGCCAGGCGATGTGCACGTTGAGGCCACGTGCGGGCTAAATGACCCAGCCAACGCAGCCTTGCCTGCCGGAGGAGCTCACCGATGGGATTTTGTCCAGATCTTTCAAGGATATGTGAACTCCTCACACAATCCAGCCTGGTTAAACCCAAGATGGATCGTCGGCAGGCCAGCCTAAATGTTTGTAACCGGCGAAGATGTTCCATTAGGGGGTCCACGTTTCGCAAGCGTATAGCAGGGAGGGAATGACTGTGGCCGAGACGACCTGAAGATTCGTGCGGAGCGACAGACCAGGTAACTTCCACACAGCGTTACACAACCGATGAAAAGACAATGCCGCTCGACTGATTAGAAGTGAGACCTCTGCTGTCAAACCGCAGCCGGTCATGAGACACTGCCCAGGTATGAGAAGCTCTCCACTCTCTCCACAACTGCCCTATCACCAATTGGGAGTTGTGGGGGTTGAGTGTCCGATGGTACAAAATACCCAGGCAGGTGCTTAGTTTTCTGGTAAGGGCCCACCTCTTAGTGGCAAGCTTCAGGTTCAGCAGCAGCGCCTCCAACTCTGAGTGAGCAGCAAGTACCAGATCATCGGAATACATAACATGGTTGAGCAATAGGAAGCCATCCCTTGACCGCACCCGGGCATCGATCAGCCTCCCATTATATCTGTACCAGATGTAAATTCCTCCGGTACAGCTATTGAAGGCTTCACAAACTACGTGGTCGAAATAGATGTTAAATAATGTGGGAGCCAGAGGACATCCCTGTCGCACCCCAAAGTGAACAGGGAATGGCTCCGACTCCCGGCCACGTAGTTTTATCCGGGCCCGCTCACCATCATGAAGGTCCTTAATGATTGTGAGCAGAGGGTCATAGACTCCGAAATAACAAAGAACAACCCAGAGCCCATGCCTACTGATGGTATCATAGGCCTTGATCAGGTCAATAAAGCAGAGATGTAGGTCTTGTTCGAATTCCCTACACCTCTGCTGTAGCAGACGGACAGAAAATATGGCATCTGTGCAGGACCGCCCTTTCCTTGAAACCACATTGGGGCTCCGCAAGCCTCTCACACAGATACACAAACAGACAAACACACACGTACACACAAACAGACAAACACACACACGTGTACACACACGTACACACACGTACACACAGACAAACACACCCGTGTAGGGCTGTGTAGCTTTACAGGTGGGGGGGGGCAGTGTCAACAACGGCGTCTGCCCTGGGGGCAACTCAGCGCGCTTTAAAGCGGCGCCTCGCAGAGACGGTCACGTGCTACCCTCCCGTCTCTGTCTCCCGTCTCTGCGTCTCTCGTCTCTGTCTCCCGTCTCTGTCTCCCGTCTCTGCGTCTCTCGTCTTTGTCTCCCGTCTCTGCGTCTCTCGTCTCTGTCTCCCGTCTCTGCGTCTCTCGTCTCTGTCTCCCGTCTCTGTCTCCCGTCTCTGCGTCTCTCGTCTTTGTCTCCCGTCTCTGCGTCTCTCGTCTCTGTCTCCCGTCTCTGTCTCCCGTCTCTGCGTCTCTCGTCTTTGTCTCCCGTCTCTGCGTCTCTCGTCTCTGTCTCCCGTCTCTGTCTCCCGTCTCTGCGTCTCTCGTCTTTGTCTCCCGTCTCTGCGTCTCTCGTCTCTGTCTCCCGTCTCTGTCTCCCGTCTCTGTCTCCCGTCTCTGTCTCCCGTCTCTGCGTCTCTCGTCTTTGTCTCCCGTCTCTGCGTCTCTCGTCTCTGTCTCCCGTCTCTGTCTCCCGTCTCTGTCTCCCGTCTCTGTCTCCCGTCTCTGCGTCTCTGTCTCCCGTCTCTGTCTCCCGTCTCTGCGTCTCCCGTCTCTGTCTCCAGTCTCTGCGTCTCTCGTCTGTCTCCCGTCTCTGTCTCCCGTCTCTGTCTCCCGTCTCTGCGTCTCCCGTCTCTGTCTCCCGTCTCTGTCTCCCGTCTCTGTCTCCCGTCTCTGCGTCTCTCGTCTCTGTCTCCCGTCTCTGTCTCCCGTCTCTGTCTCCCGTCTCTGCGTCTCTGTCTCCCGTCTCTGTCTCCCGTCTCTGCGTCTCTGTCTCCCGTCTCTGTCTCCCGTCTCTGCGTCTCCTGCCTATGTCTCCCGTCTCTGTCTCCCGTCTCTGCGTCTTCTGCCTCTGTCTCCCGTCTTTGTCTCCCGTCTCTGTCTCCCGTCTCTGCGTCTCTCATCTCTGTCTCCCGTCTCTGTCTCCCGTCTCTGCGTCTCCTGCCTCTGTCTCCCGTCTCTGTCTCCCGTCTCTGCGTCTCCTGCCTCTGTCTCCCGTCTTTGTCTCCCGTCTCTGCGTGTTGCCGCGCTCCCCACGTTTGCAACTCGCTTGCATTTTTGGCTGCGGAGGCAGTGTGGTTCGGAATTATTTTGAGGAGCGGTGGCGCAGCGGTTAGCGCGTTGCGCTACGAACTCGGCGACCCGGGTTCAAATTCCGCTCACGGCCAACACCGGTGACGATTATCTTAACCGGAACCGTGCCTCCCATAGGTCCACTCAGCCTCAAGTTACTACCTGGTGCTGTGTGTAAACATCGCCACTGGGGAGATGAAGCCGCACTTCGCGATGTTCTGGCCGCCAACCCAGTCGTGTGCCGTGCCGTCATCGGGGCTCGGCTACAGCACTTCTCCGACAGTCTGTGAAGGCTACCTCGGTTGTCTTTGTCTTTGTGTTCGTGTCTCTGTGATTCTCTCAATGTACCTCTGTCTCACTCCCTCTGTCCGTGTCTCTCTCGAGAACTCGTTACCCCACATCAGCACAGGACCACACTTCACCTGTGGACGATCATCCCAGTCTCCCGCCTACCCCCCTCCCGACCTGTCAGAGTGACAGCTCAAAGCGTCTCTGTAATAAGAGCAAGGAGGGGTCGCGATGTCGGCTATGGGCGCGCGCACACACTCGCACACAAACACAAAGATCACCCGTGTAGCCTACGCACCCTTTTGGGGAAAGTACTTTTAGCACGCGCCTATGAAGGCCGGCACACACACACACGTGCACCCCCGCGCACAACCTCACATAGTTACACACAGCCTCACATAGCCACACACAGCCTCACATAGCCACACACGTCCGCACACAGCCTCACACAGCTGTACACAGCCTCACACAGCCTCATATAGCTACACACAGCCTCACACAGCTACACACAGCCTCACACAGCTACACACAGCCTCACACAGCTACACACAGCCGCACATAGCCACACACAGCCGCACACGCCCGCACACAGCCTCACACAGCTGCACACAGCCTCACATAGCTACACACAGCTGCACAGCCTCACATAACTACACACAGCCTCACGTAGCTACACACAGCTACACACAGCTACACACAGCCTCACACAGCTTCACATAGCTACACACAGCCTCACACAGCCTCACATAGCTACACACAGCCTCACACAGCCTCACATAGCTACACACAGCCTCACATAGCTACACACAGCCTCACATAGCTACACACAGCCTCACACAGCCTCACACAGCCTCACATAGCTACACACAGCCTCACACAGCCTCACATAGCTACACACAGACTCACACAGCCTCACATAGCTACACACAGCCTCACACAGCCTCACATAGCTACACACAGCCTCACACAGCCTCACATAGCTACACACAGCCTCACACAGCCTCACACAGCCTCACACAGCCTCACATAGCTACACACAGCCTCACACAGCCTCACACAGCCTCACATAGCTACACACAGCCTCACATAGCTACACACAGCCTCACATAGCTCGTGCTCAGCGTCAAAGCGCGACTTCAAAGCGTGGCCAGAGGGCTGCTGCTGCTGCCGCCGCCGCCGCCCTGAGTGGCAGCTGAGCACCGCGGCCAGAGCCAGCCTCGCGTCTTATCTCGGGGGCTGCCGCTAATTACCCCGCCCTACCTGCCAGCCCGGCACAGCAGAAGCTGCCCAGCCCACCGGCCCGACGAGCCATTCCTCACCGACCCCCTTTGTGGAAGGGACCACCACCGACACGCGCAGACCCCTCCCCGTCTCCTATTCGTGAGACTGTTCGGGCCGAGTGCTCCGAGCGAGCACGCGTGAAGGCCGGCACGCTCCTGCCGGGGGTGCTGTGACCAGAAGCACACCCGGGCCGCATTTGTCTCCCGACTACCTGCCAGTCCGACCCAGATAAATGACAAAGTGGATTCTTACAACGACAGTCAGGCACATTTCCTGTGAACGTAAATTTATTTTAGAATATTGTGTTTTGGACAGAGCTGTATTTTTCTTCCAGATTACGCTAAAAAAATAAACAATTTAACCTGAGTTTGTTTTTTGTGCAGTTATTGGTGACCGAGCTGAAATTATAATTTTATATTTTTAAATTTTTCTTATCTCGATTACCAATGACTGCACACAACATCGCCATCGCATGGCATTTACTTTTTCGTGCTCCATGCGACGACATCATCGCGAGACATTACGGACACTCGAGGTCGGAGTTGAGTCGGCCGAGCTGCTGATGTCACGGGAACCCGGCAGAGGAACCCCGCATCGAGACTCCGGCGTCAGCGCGGCGGGGTCAGCGCTTCTGACCCCTCAGTAAATCCGAAAACAAAATCATTCTCTCGGCGAGACTCATTACCCGTGGCGCACACATCATTATCAGCACTGACGCTGATGAGAGTGATTGCGCTTTACGTGCATTGCTTTATAAACCCACTGCTGAAGGTCTCCCGCACGCGGTTTGGGGGTGCTGGGGGAGCGGGTTTGGGGGGGCTGGGGGGGCGAGCGGGGGGGCTGGGGGAGCGGGTGGGGGGGCTGGGGGAGCGGGTTTGGGGGTGCTGGGGGAGCGGGTGGGGGTGCTGGGGGGGCGAGCGGGGGGTGCCGGGGGGCGGGTTGGGGAGTGCTGGGGGAGCGGGTGGGGGGGCTGGGGGAGCGGGTTTGGGGGGGCTGGGGGTGCGAGCGGGGGGTGCCGGGGGGCGGGTTGGGGGGTGCTGGGGGAGCGGGTGGGGGGGCTGGGGGAGAGGGTTGGGTGGCTGGGGGACGGGTGGGGGGCTGGGGGGCGAGCGGGGGGTGCCGGGGGGCGGGTTGGGGGGTGCTGGGGGAGCGGGTGGGGGGGCTGGGGGAGAGGGTTGGGTGGCTGGGGGGACGGGTGGGGGCTGCTGGGGGAGCGGGTGGGGGCTGCTGGGGGAGCGGGTGGGGAGGCTGGGGGAGCGGGTGGGGGCTGCTGGGGGAGCGGGTTGGGGGGTGCTGGGGGAGAGGGTTTGGGGGGGCTGGGGGAGAGGGTGGGGGGTGCTGGGGGGGCGGGTGGGGGTGCTGGGGAGGCGGGTGGGGGTGCCGGGGGAGCGGGTTTAGGGGGGCTGGGGGGGCGGGTTAGGGGGGTGCTGGGGGAGCGGGTGGGGTTGCCGGGGGGACTGGGGGAGCGGGTTTGGGGGGGGGGGGCAGGGGGATATTACGGTGGGGTTGTGGGGGGGCTGATGGTTGTCACGCGCGAGAAGGGGCACCCAGAGGTGGGGACATTTGGCTTGGTAGAGGACCGTCCTTCAACGACAGCTACTTTCACTATACCGTATTATTTAGAAAAAGAGTTTTGGTGGCTGTCTGGCTGGCTAACTGACTGGAGGGAGGAACAGAGGACGGTCAAGTCCAAAGTAGCAGCTGCCAGTAGTCCTTTAAAAAAATAAAAATAAATCATTCCAAACTCATCCTTGACGTAACTTAATGTAAAAATATTTCAGAAATTTCTACAAATCCAGAACCTTCCTTAAAAATCCGAAACTGTTTCAATGCGAAGCTCATCCGTGATTTGTCGCGTCACTCTCCGCGCGCCTCGAGTTAAGTTGTCGAGGCTCGCGGGCGTTGGCAGTGTCCAGATCCGTCTCGGGACACGAGGGGCGACTGGGGGAGGTGGGGATGAAGAGGCAGATGGATCGGGCGATAACGAAAGAATGCAGGATCTCGAGGAAGAGAAACTGCCTCGAAAAAAACTGACATGAAGGCGTAGAGGCACTGCGTTCCATTCTGCTCTGGAGAGATTAACATTATTGGCGGAGCTGCTGCGGTGCCAGATGTAGGAGCAAGCGAAGCGCCACTAAATCACCCCGCGCCCTGCTCGGCGCAGCAGCAGAGGGAGCCTGGGTTCGACACCGGGCACAGTCGGTGCTCCGTGTCGGTGGGACCTGTGAGTGCAGAGTATGAGAATGCGTGTGTGGATGTGTTTAATTGTTTTTGTGTGGATGTATTTCTAGGGGTGTGTGGATGTGTGTGTTGTGTCTGTGCGAATGGATTGAGCGTGTCTCTGTGTGCTTGATTGTGCGTTCGACTGCTTTGTGTGTGTGTGCTTGGTCCTGGCCAAACCACCCCCTCGTGTTCCGTGTCTCCCTTTTAATAGGCGCTCGCTAGCAGCACTCGCCCCAACAGTCCGCTCAGGGCTAGGAGTGGTTGATAACAGTGGTGTCAAGATCACTTCTGTGTAGGAGGCTCCTGAAAGTTGGCAGATGGCAGCAGCCGCCTTCCATCAACAACAGGAGGCGTAGGAGCGAAGCCCACAACAACGGGTGGATAAAAAGGTACAGTGGGGAGCGCGCGACGCGCATCTGGCAGTCACGTGACTCCGTGACCTGTCAGCGAACCTTCGACAGGTCACGTTACTTCAAAGTGCACCTAGCCTGGTACAAAGCGCCGAGGTGATGTTACACTTGCACGCACCTGGCGTGTGCCCCTTGGTTGATTCTTGTGTGTATGCGTTTGTGTTTACAGCTTTATTAGCAGAAACAGAAGAATCATTGTCATCTCCAGCAATGGCAGAACCATCATCAGAAGCAGGATATGATCACCATGATCATTGCCCCCAGAAGCAGCGAGACTTACAGCACCCAATCTGGTGTCTCTCGCCAGTGCCGGCAAATTTGACTCTGGCCACTGCCTTTCTCTTACACACACACATTATGACACGCACGTACACTCACACGAATACACACGCACAATAAGACACAAGCACAAAAGATAAAGATCCCCCGTATTGAGTTTAACATACTGTTGGGGAAAGTGCTGTTAGCGAGCATCCAAACTCAACTATTTTATTTCACCAGGTAAGGCCCACTGAGCTATATAGCAGCTATCTTTAAGAAGCGACCTGGCCACGTGATAGTTCTACGAAGTGGCTTATCGTGTGGACATTGTAAAGCTGCGATGAAATCTAGCACGGCACATGAGGGGTGGGTGGCCAACACCACGCCCGGCCGCCTTTGTCTCCCGTGAGACCTTTTACACACCGCACCATGTGCACATTTGAGCCTGAGTCGACCTATGGGAGGCCCAGGATCCATTCAGATAATCTTCACTGCTCTACGCATACTCACACGAATACGCACGCGCGCCACTCCGTGCGCGTGCCCACGTGCAGCCCGCATCTCCATAGCAACCGTGTTGCCGTGGGATGATGGCGCGCGCGCGTGGCAGCGTGATTCGTGGCAAGCAGCAGCAGCAGCATTCCACCCCCTCTGCAGAGGAAGGCCATTCATCAGCCGCGGTGACTGCAGCATTTAGATGCTTGTGCTTCTCATGTCACGGCCCGTGAATGTCTGCTGGGCATGGCGAATGTAACGTTTCGTGCAGAGTCGTAAATGTACAGAGCTGCCGCTGTGCCGATGGAGACCTGTTGACGTGACCGGGCTTGAGAATGCATCTATATATTACAAACCCTGGCGGCTCGGTGGGCTCAGAGCGAGCTTCTCACAGTCGGAAGGCTGCGAGTTCAAATCCTGGTTGGGTGGGTTGACTCAACCTATCATCCATCCTTCCCGTCGGGTCGATAAAGTTAAGTACCAATTTGTGGAAAAGTCAACAGTGGCTGTCCTACATGCAGACATTTGCCCTCGCCATGGAAATGTGGAATATTCGTCACCAATGTATGGCGTTAAATAGAACATGAGCATCGCCTCAATGCTCGCAAGAAATCTCTCTGACTTGGTTTTGCCGACCACGTGCCGTCCAATGCGTGCGCCTGTGTGTCCGTGTGCGTGTGTATGTGTGTGTGTATTTCTGTGTGTGTGTGTTTCTGTGTGCGTGTGTATGTGTGTGTGTATGTGTGTATGTATTTCTGTGTGTGTGTGTGTTTCTGTGTGCGTGTGTATGTGTGTATGTATTTCTGTGTGTGTGTGTGTTTCTGTGTGCGTGTGTATGTGTGTATGTATTTCTGTGTGTTTATGTTTCCGTGTGCGTGTGTATGTGTGTATGTATTTCTGTGTGTGTGTGTGTTTCTGTGTGCGTGTGTATGTGTGTATGTATTTCTGTGTGTTTATGTTTCCGTGTGCGTGTGTATGTGTGTATGTATTTCTGTGTGTGTGTGTGTTTCTGTGTGCGTGTGTATGTGTGTATGTATTTCTGTGTGTTTATGTTTCCGTGTGCGTGTGTATGTGTGTATGTATTTCTGTGTGTGTGTGTTTCTGTGTGCGTGTGTATGTGTGTATGTATTTCTGTGTGTGTGTGTGTTTCTGTGTGCGTGTGTGTATTTCTGTGTGTTTATGTTTCCGTGTGCGTGTGTATGTGTGTATGTATTTCTGTGTGTGTGTGTGTTTCTGTGTGCGTGTGTGTGCGTTTCTGTGTGCGTGCGTGTATTTACGTGTGCAAAATCACATATATGTGTATGTATCAGCTCTCATTATTACTCCGCTTGTTTCCCCAGCAAAGGCTCTCTGAGTCTCACCACTTTATTTCAGGAGGGTCCTGCCAAGTTGTTCTCAGTAGTTTGCGATGTTACCGCCGTCGCTGCTGCTGTGTGATCCCAATTGAGTCATTTGACGGTTTATTTTTCAGAATTGGGATTTTTTGGCCGATACCGGCTCCATGGTGCATGTGGTAGTTTTATCTCCAGGAGGAAACCAGAGAACCCGAAGGAGGGACATTCAAACTCCGCTCACTCACGTACACTGACTCACATTTACTCACTCACTAACATACACACTTACACTAACTCACATTCACTCAAACACTCCCATACACACTCACACTAACTCACATTTCAACAACAACAACCGCTATTCGCCACTAAGTGGTGGTGACGTCACCACGACGCTTGTGCCAGGCAAGGTGCACGTTGAGGCCACGTGAATTGTCGAACACCCGCTGACAGGAGGTTACGGGGCAGACCCAGGTGCCACGGGTCGACTGACTGAGATGACTGGCTGATGCACCACCTGTGCCGCCTAAAGTGACAATTTGCTGTGCTTTAGCCACCCGGCGCTCCGCTCGTTGTTGTGAGCGTCGCTCCTCCGCCCTCCGTTGTTGTTGGAGAGCGACTGCCTCCAACTGCCCAGTAGCGTCCTTCACGAGCCTCCTCCACAGAGGCCGATCTTGACACCGCTGGTACCGGTCATCGGCAAGTCCACTCAGCTCCACATCATCTTGTACCACATCACTCCATCTCTTTTCTAGCCCAGGATGGATCGTAGGCAGGGCAGCCTAAATGTTTCTAACCGGCGAAGATGTTCCATTAGAGGGGTCCACGTTTCGTAAGCGTAGAGAAGGAAGGGAATGACCGTGGCCGAGAAGACCTGAAGCTTCGTGTGGAGCGACAGACCAGGTAGCTTCCACACAGCGTTATGCAACCGATGAAAAGACAATGCCGCTCGACTGATTTGAAGTGAGACCTCTGCTATTAAACCGGAGCCGGTCATGAGACATTGCCCAGGTATGGGAAGCTCTCCATTCTCTCCACAACTGCCTTTCACCAATTGAGAGTTGTAGAGTGTCCGATGGTACAAAATACCCAGGCAGGTGCTTCGTTTTGGCGGGGCTGATGGTAAGCCCCCACCTCTTAGTGGCACGCTCCAGGTTCCACAGCAGCGCCTCCAATTCCTCCTCTGAGTGAGTGGCAATTACCAGATCATCGGCATACATAACGTGGTTGACCAATAGAGAGCCATCCCTTGACTGCACCCGGGCATCGATCAGCCTTCCATTGTATATGTACCAGATGGAAAATCCTCCGGTACAGCCATCGAAGGCTTCACGAACTACGTGGTCGAAAAATATGTTAAATAATGTGGGAGCCAGAGGACATCCCTGTCGCACCCCAAGGTGAACAGGGAATGGCTCCGACTCCCGGCTACGTAGTTTTACCCGGGCCCGTTCACCATCATGAAGGTCCTTAATGATCGTGAGCAGAGGTTCAGGGACTCCGAAAGCATGAAGAACAACCCAGAGCCCAGGCCTACTGATGGTATCATAGGCCTTGACCAGGTCAATAAAGCAGAGATGTAGGTCTTGTTGGAATTACCTACACCTCACCGAGGAGTGAGATGCCCCTGTAGTTGTTACAGTCTGTGCGGCCCTCCTTCTTAAAGAGGGGGACCACCAGGGCATCCTTCCAATCCAGCGGAACCCGTCCAATGGTACAGACTGTTGTTATGATGTCATGTAGGGCAGTCTGTGCACAAACTCCAGCCTCCCTCAGCATTTCGCTTGAGAGATCATCTCTGCCCGGTGCCTTTCCTGGTCTCGGACTCTGGATCTACTTTAGTACTTCCTCAACAGATGGCACCTCAGCCAGCCACTCACAGGGGGTGACTTCTTCTTCCAATATTTGAGACACGGAGGGGCCTCCCTCCGTGAGAAGTGGAAATTTGGCCGCTTTGCTCTCTCAACTCACGGTGCAAGGTTTTGGCTTGAAGAAACTTATGCAATGAATATAAGTTAAATAAGGATAGTAATAATAGCTATAATGACAGTATGTACCGTGTTATAATATTATTAATACAAGTACACACTTGGACTTAACACGCACACGCTTGTGTACAAAATGTACCAAGTTAGTCCGTGCTGCTGCTGCATTGGCAGCGGTGCACAAATAACACAACCTCTAGAGCTCCGGTACACAGAAGGGTCATTGCCCCAAACGTTGCCTTTTATATATGTTTCCTTAATAGGTGCTCGCTAACATCACTTGGCTCGAGTGTGGAGGTGAAAGCGGACCCGCGGGCTCGCTGCCGTTGTGGGCTCGCAACCCGCGTGCTCTGCTGGCTCCGAGTGCCCGGGCCGCGTCAGCTGAGTGAGATGTCACAGCGGGAGACATCGTGAAGGGCCGCGCTGCAGGAGCCCGCACTTACTTATTATAGAACCGGTGTCAACCCAGACGGGGCGAAGCGGAGACCGGGGACGTGCGTGGTGCAGCAGGAGGAGGAGTAGCAGCAGCAGCAGCTCTGTGCACGCGCATGCGGTCGAGCCGTTGGCCCTGCGCCCCTTGGCAATCCGAGTTCGATGCCCGGCCACGGCTCAGAGTGGCGCGTGACATCTTAACCCGGTCCTAGTCCTCTCGATATGTTGACTCGGTCTCAAATGAGTACCTGGTGTGGTGTTTAAGCATCAGCACTAGGGAGACAAAGACGGCCGGGCATGGCGCCAATAATTCCACCTCGTGCGCCGTGCCAGCCGTCATGGAGGTGTTCGCTAACGGCACTTGCTCCCGCGGTCTGTGAGGCTTACTCAACCTCGAAGGAGGAGTTCCGATGCAGTTCGCCACTGATGTTATCCGTGGCTGTGAAGTCCACTCAGTAGCCAGATCTAGAGCCCAATGCGCGAACTGCTGCGCCACCGCTCCTGCTCCGCCTGATCCCATACACACACGCGCGCACACATACACACGCACACCCACGCGCGCATATACGAACACGCACATACATACGCGCACATACACACGCACACATACACGCACACACACAATCTCTGTTGCGTTATGGGAATGATTGACACAGAGAATGTTTCGAAAGGATTCCCCATACTGAACGTATTAAGCCCGTCCCTCCTTACGCGTTTGAATCGCAATGGAGAAATATTTCCAACATAATTCAAGCGAGACAATTTTTGTTTTGGGATTTGTAGTCTTTGGCGTGTGTGTGTGCGTGTGTGTGTGCGTGTGTCTCTGCGCGTGTGTGTGTTTTGAAAATCCGTGGTGCAGTGGCAAGCGTGCTACGCTACGGACCTGGATCCCCTGAGTTCAATTCCAGACCACGGCGAACATCAGTGGTGAGTGATATCTGAATCAGTCCGAGGTCTCCCTCCTAGGTCGACGCAGCCTTAAATGAGTATCTTGGTTTGTTAAACATCAGCAATTGGAGAGACAAAGGTGGCCTGCATGGTTCTGGCTACCCCATTCCCTCGTGCGGCATGCACTTGCCTCAACACGTTATAGCGGGATCGTTGTTGCTGTGTGTGTGTGTGTACAACAGTGTCTCATGCGTCCGTGTGCTGCGTGATATATAGTGACACAAGACGTCATGAATATACGACCCGTCCCAGCTGCGTGTGCACGTGTGTGCAGGCACCCTCGCTCATCATGACCCCTCCACCGCATTAATGACGTTACCTGGCTTCCACATCTGCACGGCTATTGGAGAGAGCGCCTCCCAAACCCCGACCCCCACCTCCCGATCCGCACATCCCAACTCCCTTGTTTTAAAATTTGTTGAACAGTCCCTCGAGATCCCGGCGCCTCTGTCCACAGTATCAATGAGTAACAGCAGGGTTAGTCGATCGGCAGGTTGCAGGCGGTGGTTAGTCAGTTTAACACGTCGGCTTTCGCGACCAATATTATTCATAATCAACGTTTTTGGGTTAGATCGCGTTATTTGTAAATGTTGTAAATTGTAAATGTTGTGGTTTCACGCTTCAACACACCGGTGGGCTAAAGTAGTGAACTATTTGTCTTTTGTCAACGTGACACTTTTTTGCTGATTGGCCGTGTCGGGTGGTGGAGGGTTACGACACATTTATAAATAACGCGATCTAACCCAAAAACGTTGATTATGCAGGCGGTGGGTTAAAGTGTAAGTACCTTTCCCAAGACGTCTGCGCAATGCCAAATAAAAGGCCGCGTTTCCCTCTCGAGCTCTCCTCCAGTGGATGCCTTTCCACCAGCAGGGGCGTGAGCGAGAAATTGCAGAGCTGCGCCTTTGTTGTGGTCCAGTGATGTTCGCGCCAAGCGAAAGGGAGGTTCGCGGTGTTCTTGGAGGTCTCTTGCCTCGAGCATCTGGACGACCCAGCAGCATTTTGCTACCAGATCGCACGCTGCTGATGCACCTCCAAAGTCGAAACTGGTCCAGAGTTCTCCTGCGTAAATATATATATATCTTGCTCGAACACAAATTTTGATTCAGATAAGTCAAATCAACGGATTCGTCGTGTTATTATTAGTGGTGAACAGACATAGGTCTATTGGCCGTACAATAATTTACGTATACAATTGCACAGCCCTTTATAAATCCACTGCTGGATGAAAGCCTCCCCCAATGCTGTGTCGGTCATGGGGTTAGTTTCACCACACTCCACTCGCTGGCCAGTACGGGTTGGGGAACGTTGGGGAGGACAGGACCAGTGTGGACATCAATCGCCACTCACCTTCACGTGACCGGGAATCGAACTCAAGTCGCCGGGGTCACATCGCAGTGCGCTCACCTTTGCGCCACCGCTCCCTCTCGTTCGCGTGCTGCATCGAGAGGATAAGACGCCCGCTTGGTCCGCCGTCCGTCACCGCACTCACTCGAGCCATCCTCGTCGCACGGCGTCGAGTCAGGACTCGTGGTCAACGGAAGAAAGCGTCTTGTAGGGTTGACGATAAGCTATGTTAGACCTATGTGGGTTCAAAGTTCACCCCGTCTGCCAAACGGTCTGGTTTACTTCTTCCTTCGTATAGAAAAGGTGGAATTTGCAACATTGCATATATAGTGTACATCGAGATTATTAAGCCGTGCAATCGCCTCTGTGGAGGCGTAGTGGGTGACGGTGATATTTGAAGCGCACCGCTTGCGATGGCGCTTTGCGGAGCTGAGTTGTGGGCCCAGGAGCTCTGAGTTCGAGCTGCCCGGCCCGCACAGGGGAGCGGGGAGCGGGGAGCTACGGTCGGAGAGTCCGGCGCCAATGCCGCTGCGTGGAGAGTGCGCGCGGTAGCTACCCACGTAGCGCCCGCGCGAACGACTTTTCACGAGACTCGCCCTGACCTCGGTGTTGGTTGTGGGCCCCTTCGGGCCGGTACCGAACCCATTACTCACTCCTCGAGGCGGGGCGCGATTATACCGCGCGGGGCATTCGCGTGAACGCGCGACACCGCGTGGGGACAGGCAGAGGTAGATGTGGTGGCAGGTTGTGACAGTTTGATGTTGTCACGTGTTGTTGATTTTGTTGATAGCTTATAGATGGTCATGTTCTGCGGCCGGTGGGCAGATTCCTAGCAGTTATGTGCTGTGGTAGAATGTTGGCAGTGCGAACGCTATGACAGGTGAGTAATAATATTGTCTTGCTGGTATCTCTGTGCTGTGGCAGTGAAGTGGCAGATTGGTGGATGCTGCGCGCTGTGGCAGGTACCACATGTGGTGGTGGTCGTGGTGGTGGTGGTGGTGGTGGCGGGGGGCTGATACACCACCGCCCCGGCCACAACCCCGCGTGTTATTTTCGAAGGCACCGGGTTCGCTCGCGGAAGCTTCTCTCTCAGACTGCATCCTCCGCGCGCCGGCCACATCCTCTCGTGCTTCCCGAGCCAGAATAATCATTAAGACCTTTAAACTCGAGACATTCCTGCTAAGAGGGGGTAGATATTGGGAGCAGATGTGCCGGAGAGGGCAGAGCTGGGTCCATAAATAATGGCGCTGGCTGCGGCATTGCCCCCGGTCCCCTCCAGCGCCCCTCGCTCCCATCCGTTCAATCGGCGCTCTCACTGCTCGTCCCCGTCCCATGCTCCCCTCCCCGTTCCTCCCATCCCCTCCACCAACTCCCTCCCTCCCTCTCCCCTGTCCGTCCGTCCTTCGCCGTCGCAAGCAGGAACAACAAATTCCCCGGCTCTCGCAACCTGCCTGCACACGGGGCTCTGTGCACTGTCAACCTGAAAGGGATTAAAATTTGTAGGGTACAAAATATTTCCCATTCCCCAAGGTACGAGGATTATTTGACCAGCTGAGCACAGTTTGGGAATGGGGCCGCGCGTGTGTGAGCGTGTTGTACGTATGTTGAACTTCTTTCGCACCGTACGGAGCCAATCATGATGTGGGTAGTGGGGGCATAGTGGTTAGCGTACTGCTCTACAAATTCGGCGACCCGAATTTGAAACTGGGCCTCTGCTAGGTGGACTCAGCCTTAAATGAGTACCTGGTGCGGTGTGTAACATCACCAGTGAAAAGACAAATGCGGTCGAGGGTGGTGCTGGCCACCCACCTCGTGTACCGTGTCGGCCTTCATAGTTACTCGCTAACAGCACTTGCCCCAAAGTCTCTTAAGGCTATACGGGCGTCTTTGTCTTGTGTGTGTTGTGAGTAAGCGAGCGCGTGTTTATTATACTGCACATTGTGTGCGTGAGTTTGTCTCCTTGTGGCGCAGTGGTTATTGCACTGTGCTATGAACCCGAATGTGTGCACTTTGTTGAATTTCTTTTGCACTCTACATAGCCAACCGTGATAATCGGAGGTGCGGGGGATCGAACACCAAAGGGATAGAACTCCCTGCCGCGGCTAATACCATTGGCGAGCGATATCTGCACTGTTCCTGAACCTCCTCATGGTCGACTGCTGCGGTGTGCAAACGTTCCCACTGGGGAGACAAAGGCGGTCTGGCGTGGTGTTGGCCACACCACCCCCTCGTGCGCTATTCCGTCTCTAATATGTGCTTACTAATGGGTGCTCGCTAAGAGCACGTATCACAGCAGTCTGTGACGTTTGTGTTTTTCTATTTTTCTACGTAGTTGTATGTACACATATGTATATGTATGCGTATGTAGGTACTGGCATTATATGTGTATGTATTTTATGTGTATATAGTTGGATGTACGTGTATTTGCATCTGTATTTATGCATTTGTGTATACGTGTGTACTTATCTGTATGTATTGGTACATACTGTATCTGTGTATGTACTTGAACGTATGTGTATGTATTTGTATAGGAAAGTGTCCAGATCTAGCCACAGTCCCATCATCAGTGAGCTCCACGGGCAGGCAAGGCTGTGGTGGCTCGGTCAATTAGCCTGCATGCTTCGCCACCGAATGTGCAAGCAGCATCTGTTTATGGATTTATGAGCTTCTGTTCGGCCGGATAGAGGGGCACTGGCGAGCGGAGAACAGATGAACAACGCTCACTACAACGAGCGGAGTGCCGGGCAAGGCGGCACAGTCGGGGGCACAGGTGGTGCATCTGCCAGTCGTCTCGGTCAGTCGACCCGTGGTCCCTGGCTTCAGCAGTGGACACGCGGAGTCCGGGAGCTCAGAGCTCCGTGTTCTAGGTCACTATCTCGAGATGTAAAACACGTGCATGGGATTGTGTAAGCTACACTTAGACACCGCGTACCAGCTGAGTGTTTTAAACCCTGCAACGTGTGCGCTGTTCAACAGACACGATTCATTTGCTTTGGGGTGGAGGGAATCTTTTAATATCTGGACAAGGGGTTTGGAATATTCCCAGGAATCGTAAACTTTTAGCAGTGCAACAACAGGAACAACAACAACCACAACAACGATACAACTACAATGACTGTACAGCCCTTTGCCAATCCACTCCGGGATGAAGTCCGCCTCACGCCGCGTCGTACAACAGGGCTGTTTCGTTTCGATTTAAAGCTTTCGTGACTGCAGGGATTCATCTTCTTGGTTCTTTCGGTAAAGTCACGTAGAAGGGAAATAATAAAAGAATAAAAATACAACTTAATAAAACAATTTTATCATATAATAACAGTAATAAAAATAAAACATAATAAAATTATTTTATTATGTTTTATTTTTATTATTTTATTATTTCCCTTCTACGTGACTTTACCGAAAGAACCAAGAAGAGGGCTGTTTCGCTCAACGGCGCGTTTACGGCTTCTGTCCGACGTTTCGCTCCACATGCATATAGAGCTTGTTCGGTGAAACGTCGGAAGTTTCGCGGAACAGCACGCGGTGTGACTCGAAAACGCCTCGGGGAGGCACACAGCAGCGCAACCGCGAGCGGCCACGCAGGCCTCGTCCTCCTCCTCGTCGCACGACGCGTCGGTCTCGAGGGTTGCTTGACCACAGTCGGCGAGCGGTGGCGGAGCGGTTTGCAGCGCTGCGATATGAACCCGGCGACTCAAATTCGAATCCCGCTCACGGTCACCAACACCAGCGACGATTATCTAAACCGGTCTTGGGCCTCCGCGAGGTCGACTCAGCCTCAAATGAGTACCTAGTGCGGTATGTATTCATCGCAACAGGGAAGACAAAGGCGGTCGGGCGGAGTGCTGGTCACCCACCCACTCGTTTACCGTGGCAGCAGCATTTGCACTAATAAAGGCCACACGGGGGATTGTTGTACTGTGACCATTACCTCGGCACGCTGGCCAGGGCGGTTCTGGTGTCCGTGTGTCCGTCAGCCTGTGGCTGAAAACGCCACCACGGCTCCCCGTCACCAGTGGCCCCACATTCTGTGGAACGTTTCATTCGGGAAGATTGACAACGACACGTTTCGTTTTTTTCACTGCAGTATCTGTGTTATACAAACTACGCGAAGTTTTGCTGTCAATCAGCGCGCTGTTAGAACGCGTGGGTTTTAGAACGCGTGGGTGTTTGAGCGTTTACGCGTTAGAGCGCTTAGGTGTTAGCAGGCATTGTCTTCTATAGTTGGATCCCCAATGACTATTAAGGCTCCCTTAATAGATTGGCCTGTAGGCCGGGTTTGTAACTTCTGTATCATGACTCCAAGTCTCGGGGTTGTGAGGTCATGTTAAGAGATATACACCTACACAGTGGTGCTTTTTGTAGACCACAATAACAGCTCTGTGAAAGTGAGTGGGTGTCAGTTTAGCTTACAGATCTCTATGAGAGTTCTCTATGGAAAAGGGGCTTAGCCCGAAGCGTCGCCTTTCATATTTGTCTCCTCTCCAGAGCGCACTGTTTTTGACGAGCGCGTTGAGTCCGCGCGAAAGGGAGCGGGTGGAGGCCTGGGCACCAGCTTGTCTCTGCGGGCGATGGGCCCCACGGCGCACGCACCGAGATGAATCTCCGCGGTCGACTTCCTTCTCTTCCGGGGGCCCTCGTCACCTGCGCCGGCGGCAAACACCCGGGGGCGCTCGCCGGTTCACCGCCGAGACCGACACCGCACCGCCGCTCTCGTTCCAGCCGTGCCCCCACCTCGAGCCCTCCCGCCACGCCGCCGACAGCCAAGCCTCACGCAGGCAAGAGGCTCGAGGCGCGTTTGAAAGAGAGCCCTGCGTTGGGAGGCTCGGCCAATCCGTTTGTAAGCAGTGTGCGGAGCATCCACCCCTCTTAACACAGCCGCTGAGCCCAGCCCCAACGGCCCAGCACGCCAAGTGGCCAGCAACAAGCAGGACTGTCACAGTTGTAATACACCACCAACGACAAAGATCCCCCGTGTAGCCTCAACAGACTGGAGGGGCAAGTGCTGTTAGCGACTAGCACCGATGACAGCCGGCACTGTGGCACACGAGGCGGTGGGTGGCCAGCACCACGCCCGGCATGCCTTTGTCTCCCCAGTGACGATGTTTAAACACCGCACCGAGTACTCATTTGAGGCTGAGTCGACCTAAGGGAGGCCCAGGACCGGTTCAGATAATCGTCACTGGTGTTGGCCGTGAGTGGGAATTGAACTCGGGTCGCCGGATTCGTAGTGCAGCGCGCTAACTGCTGCACCACCGCTCCCCACACAACGACCCACCACGCCAAGTGGCCTGCAACAAACAGTACTGTCAAAGTTGTAATCGATCACCACCACCATCATCATCACCATCATGACCACCACCATCATCATCACCATCATGACCACCACCATCATCATCACCATCATGACCACCACCATCATCATCACCATCATGACCACCACCATCATCATCACCATCATGACCACCACCATCATCATCACCATCATGACCACCACCACCATCATCACCATCATGACCACCACCATCATCATCACCATCATGACCACCACCATCATCATCACCATCATGACCACCACCATCATCATCACCATCATGACCACCACCACCATCATCACCATCATGACCACCACCACCATCATCACCATCATGACCACCACCACCATCATCACCATCATGACCACCACCACCATCATCACCATCATGACCACCACCACCATCATCACCATCATGACCACCACCACCATCATCACCATCATGACCACCACCACTCATCCCCACGACCACCACAACCACAACCATCAACACCACAACCGCCACCACCACCCCCCCCCCCCCCCCACGCTCCACAGCCACGGTAGTGGACGTGCTCTAGGGCGCCCCCCCCCCCCCCCGTGTCTCCGCGTGCCCGACACTGACGAAGACTTCCTCGCGAGTCGCGGGGCAGAGGCGGCCCCCGGCGACTGCTGCTCGCTCACGGAGCAGCGCCCCGCGGGGTCCGTGGTTTGGCCCCCGTCCCGACGAGGCGCTGCCCCGGGCTGTTCGTTTCGCTCTCCTGGGCCGCGAGGGTTTTTTGGTTTCTCGCCGCGCTCGCGGACGCATTAGAGGGGGAAGGCAGAGCCTCCGCTCTGTTATTCCTACAGCCGAGACGCGTTTCATTATTTTATTACTCCTCACATCGCTACCTCGACCTGCACGCCGACACGCTCTGTTATGTTTGTATTGTACAAGCGAATGTGTGCTTACAACGAGCATTCCATCTTGGTACTGTATTCGCGTCTACGTGCACATGTAGCAACGCATATACTGAAGTGTAATTATACACATTTTTTATTTACGTAGCATATCGAGGCAGATGCATCTCCAGACGGACTTGCGATATGAGGATCATCATTGTGGTGCTTACGTGTTTCCATGTTCCAGTGTGTCTCTCCGTGTCCCTGTCTCTCTTTGCCTGCCGCAACATCTCTGTATAGCTATTGACCTGTCTCTCTCTCTGCCTCGGTTACTGTTCGCGTCTGCACCTCTCCTCTCTCGCCTGTGTCTCTCGATGTGCGTGTCCTGTGTCTCTGTCACCCATCCCTCTCGCCTGTGTCTCACTCATCCCGTGTATATCGATCCCTGTCTCTCGCCCCGTCTCTCCGTGTCTGCCTCTTCATCGGTGCCTCAGCTCATAGCGTCGCTCCCATCGTTTTACCCCGAACACGAGTGTGATACTGCATCGGGAGTGATGCATACGCAGAGACAACTCAACACCCTCGCCATTAACAATGCTAACATTATATATCGTAAACTTGTAGTTCACTCTCAGTGATAGAGAATGGTTGAGAGATGGTGGGAAGTGAGAAGACGGCCAGAAACGTCACCAATAAATAATTGCTCAATCTCTGTGGCCCTACACAGGGATGCTGATCCTACTCCATCGATGAGCGCGTTTATACGCATGGGAAGAACCCAGAGTAGCTGGAGAAAACCCACGCGTGCGAGGAGGTACACTCAATCCCCTTGTTTCAAAGTGATGATGACAGTCCAAGGGTGACGAACTCTTGTTACGCACTTGTGTGTGAATGTGTGCGTCTGTGCATGTCGGTGACAGTGAGTACCGTGCGTGTCTGTAGATGTGGAGGAGCGGTGGTGTAGTGGTTAGCGCGCTGCGCTATGAACTCGGCGACTCGAGTTCGATTGCCGCTCACGGCCAACACCACTGACGATTATCTGAACCGGTCCTGCGCCTCCTCTAGGTCGACTCAGCATCACATGAGCACCTGATGCGGTGTGTAAACATCGCCACTAGAGAGACAAAGGCGGTCCGAATTGTTTGATTACCACCCACCCCCTCGTTCACTGTGCCCGCTTGCATAAGTGCTCGCTAACCGCCCCAACAGTCTGTATGACTGTCAGGGTAACTTAAGCGTTGTGTATTTTGCATTTGTATGTGCATATGTGTTAGTGTACATCTGTGCATGTCTGTACACGTGTGTATGTCCGTGTGAGAAAATGTGCGTATGTATTCATTATGTGTGCGTGTGTTTGTGTCTGTATGCGCGTGTGAATGTGTGTGTGAGAATATGTTGGTGTCTGCTCCTGCCAATAGCGAGCCTTCAACACTTTACATGACTTCAAAGTCCACCTAGCCTGGCACAAGTGCTGTGGTGACGTAATCGCCACGTGGTTGCGCACGGTGGCTGTTGTTGTGTCTGCTGTGCAGCACAATACACCACACACTAACTCGTCGGCTGAGTAAACTCACACACGCGCCAACATACATTTACACACACACGTCTGCATGTGTGTGTGTGTGAGAGTGTGTGTGTGTGTGTGCACGCGTGTGCACGCGTGTGCACGCGGAGTGGATATTTCTGAGAACTTTGAAGCCTTCATCGTTGAGTTGCTTTGTGAATCAGCGCGTCGGGCGTATTTATTTTATTTTTTCGGACCTCACTTATATTTTCATTACTTTACCGCTCTCGTATTTGTGTTTCGCCCGCGCGCATAGAGCGACCTTTATTCCCGTTCCGCGTGTCACGCACTCAGCTCCACCGCCCGTGTTTGGAGACCAAACGAAGAGAGCGCGCGCACACGGGCGGCGCGAGAGTCGGGGAGGGGAGGCAGGTCGAGGGGAGGTCGAGAGGAGAGCGGGGGGAGCGGGGCGAGTGCAGCGGCAGCCGCGCGAGGCATAACAACAACAACAACGTTGACGAGACGTCGCGATGGGACGGATGGGTCGTGGCCGATGGCCGAGACTCGTAACGGAATCTCAGTCGAAGGGGCAGGCGAGGAAAGGAGCCGAGAGGACGACCACCCGAGATGGATGGTGGCATCACAAGAGCCTGAGCGAGGAGTTGCGAACCCTTGGGGGAAGCCTTCATCCAGCTCTCGCTAAAACTTCGGATCCCGAGTCGGCCAAGCGGTGCCGGATTCATGAATACATTCGGGATGCACCAAATATTCACGCGATTTCAGTTCCTTATAAAATGTAATTATGATCATCATTCTGATACCCAAAGTCAGTAATGGCTGCTCAAAAATTAGCATTGAGTCAGTGATCATCTTCTGTTTACAGCATTGAGTCAGCGGTGTAAATTCCGAATTCATATGGCGGGGCCACGCCTCTCCTCAGGACTAAACTAAACAAACTGTTTTATTTTTATTATATCAGGTGATGCCCTCTGAGCTATATAAATATTTATCAGAAGCGATCTGGCCACAAATGATAGCTCAACGAAGTGGCTTATCATGTGGAAATGTATAGCAGCCAAATACTGTAAACGCATATTGATTCTGAATGTGGAGGGGGGGTGGGAACCAGAGGACCCGGAGAAAAATCCACGCGACCACGGGGAGAGAGAGAGACGCGCGACCACGGGGAGAGAGAGAGACGCAGTCTCCAACTATAGAGCAGCAGCAGCAGCAGGCGTCAGACTCGCGATCGAACGCACGCCCCCTCCTGCACACCAGGCGAGGGAGTTAACAGGACAACCACCGTTGGCTTCAAGATAAAGTATGAAGGCCTCCCTAAGCCAAAGTGAATTCTACTTTGGTTTCCAATGGGCAAGCACCACCAATAAATGAGTGAGTGGCTGGGTGAGTGCGTGCTTTATTCAGCTAAAAGAGCTGGGAATGCTATTCCGGGATGGATTTTTGCAGCCACATCCCATCCGTATAGTTTTATTTTGTCCTGATGTCGTGGTGCTGGTGTGTGCGGTGGTCTCCTTAGGATTATTATGAATATACGGCACAATAACATTGACTTATATAATTATATGTACAGTATGTTGAACTTCTTTCGCACCGTACATCGTCAACCGTGATAATCTGAGGAGCATTATGAATAGACGTACCTTGTGCTCTAGTGGTAGTGCCTTACGCCGAGAATCCCTACTCCAAGCCGGTCCTAGAAGAGGTCCGGAACCTTTCGAGTGAGAAACGAAGCCCTGTGGAGATGAAAGGTGGTGGTTGGTGGTAGTGGGGGGAGGGGGTTGGTGATGTTGAAGTGGGGGGTCAGGGGGAGTTGGGGGCCGTGCTATTAGCCGAGCGAGATGGTTGTTGCCGATAAGAGAGAAAGGGAGGCGCGCCGCTCTCAATGCGCGCGCTTGTGAGCGAGCGCGCGCTCTCCACGGAGGCCGTGGCGCTCCCCGCTTTATTATTTTTACTTCTGCGACTCCAGTTTTTTAAATCCTTTTTGCGGCAGCTCTACCGGCAAATTCACTCCTGCGTTTATTTTGAGTGCATTAGCGGCCGAGTGTTACAACGCGCCTGTCAGACTTGCAAATTCAATTTTCTGCCATTTACTCCTCACCCGCGCCCCACACCCTCTCAACCCCCCCCCCACCCATCCCACCAAAATATATCTGTGCCGGGAATCCATTTCCTCCGCTAATGTACGGATCGCCTCTCTCTCACTCGCAGCTCACTCGCCTGTCTCTCTGTCTCCCTTTCTCGTCTCTCCCGCCCTCTGTTCTTAACCCGATCCACAGCGCTCCCGCCGCCACTCACGAACTCCTCGTCCGCTCCCCGCGACATGCACCCCAGTACCGCCGCAAACTCTCTCTCTCTCTGGCACCTCGCACTCTTCCTGCACTCGCTGCTCACACCCCCATCAAGCGCGGCCCTCCCTCGCCCCCCACAATCATCACCATCACCCATTGCCGCGGTCGCATTAGCATAACGACGCTTCTAATGCCATCTCCCCATTGGCGCGCGCTCCCCCATTGACCTTGCTGGGAATAGCGGCGGTCGCCTTTATTGGAAAAAAAGAACTGGGAGATTTGGGAAGGGGGGGTAGGGAATTGAGTCTGTGGGGGGTGGTGAGGGAGGGGAGAATTTCAATGTGGTGAGAGGGAAGAATCAAACGGAGAGCGGAGAGAGGAGGAGGAGGAGAGCGCGCAGCCGAGTGGAACACTTGGCCCGTCCTGGGACCTCGTCCTGGGGTGACTCCTTTTGTGGCGAGAGGCGACGGGGCCGGAACTGCACGGCCCAGAGCCTCGCTAAAGAGGCGTCTAGACGCAGGGGGGGGGGTGGGTGAAGAGAGCAGGACCCCCCCAGAACCCGTCAACTTCACGTCCCTTGCAAGTCCCATCCGGTCTGCTCCGGACCCACCGCCTGGCAGTCCTCGTGCCACTGCGGGTGCCCCCTCCATGGGGGCCTTGAGCAGCGATTAGGCATCGTCTTGGTGCGTCACCTGATCACAACATGGTCTAAGCTAATTACATCACACGTGTGACGTGACGCAGTTACTAGACTGACTACAATTGTCCCAAGAATGTTATCGGAATCAATTTTTTTTATAACGTCCTGGGTTCAATTTGGTGCAGCCGTACACCCATCGTGAACCCGGGGCCCCTTGCGCTGCTTGGGGCCCGCACATTTTGCTTCGTTTTCTGATTAGCGCCGCCACTGCCTCGCGTAGGGGAGGATGATAGAAGAGGGCAGGACAGGAGAGGGAAATGAAGGAGAGAATAGAAGAGGGCGGGGAGGATGAGAGGGGAGGAAACGCGGGCAGGAGAGAAGGAGGAAAACGCATCGCCCTCTCACTGTGGCCATTGTGAGAATCGCTCGCCCGTGGAGTTATCGTCGCTAGAACAGGTGACCGGGCCGAGGAAGGGTCTACGCGGAGCGGGTGGGTGCGGAGAGGTTAGAACCTCTACTGCCCAGGGTCTCGGGAGGTCACGATGGGGGGCAGGGATTGACTGGGGAGGAGAGGGAGGGGTGGAGGAAGGGCAGTCGGGGTGAGGTCGACACGGGCGGTGATGGCCACAGACGTCGCATTGACGGGCGGAAGCGGCTCTGACCGCGCCGACTCGGCGAGGGGGGTGGAGGGGGCGACTCTCGCTGCCATTGCACGGGGGCAGCGCGCGCGGGACGCGAGGAGACGCGCGCGATGTCATGGGCGTGGGAACACAGGTGGCGGGGTGGGAGTGGCAGCTGTCAGGAAGGAGGGGTCTCTATGTGTGTGTGGGGGGGGGGGTAGCCATATGCTATGCCCCCTAAATGATTAGCTTTCGTGTGTGCCCCCCCCCCCGGTCTCTCCACGTGTACCCCCACCCATGCCTGCGCGCTTCCCCACAACTTCGACAGTGTCCCCACGCGCCTTCGGGGCATGCTGTGGCTAGCGGGTGAAGATTGTCCACGCGTCTCGGCCACCCCGTGTATGTCTCTCCCTCTGTGTGTCCGCCACATTGTTGCTGCCCTACGCCCGGCTCGACACGCGGTCGGGAGGAAGGCTCCGTGCGGGCCGCCTGCGCTGTCGAAGCGTAATCCCGTGGGATCATTCTCCTTTCCATCATCATCGTCATCATTGTTTTCACCAGAATTGTCACTTTTCAATCAGCGCGATTGGATTTCCACACGGCTCATAATCGCGGCATAGATGTGCTTGCGGTAATTAAAATAAGGACTCTCTCAAATAAATGAAAGTCAAGTTGCCTTGGATTAGCATGACAATGGCTTGCTGTGAGATGAGAGGAAGCGTTCGAGGCTGGTCTGGTGAGGGGGAGGGGAGGGCACTCCGTGAGAGGCGGAGGGGGGTGACCAGTTTGTGAATGAGTCGCGATCTGCATGCGCTCAGCTCGGCTCATTATCATAGCGAGGCCGAGGAACGACGGGGTCAAAGGGCGCCGGGTGGGGCGGAGACGGAAGGACTGAGACGCGGTGTAAGTGTGCGGCTGTGTGTGGTTGTGTGTGTGTGTAGCTGTGTGTTGTTGTGTGTGTGTGTCTGGCTGTGTGTGGTTGTGTGTGCGGCTGTGTGTGGTTTTGTGTGTGACTGGCTGTGTGTGGCGGCATAGATGGGGCTAAACGGGCACGACATGGGCTGGAGCAGAGATGGACTCATGCGGTACGGGAGGATGTGGAACTGAGTGGAGTTGCCGAAGACTGGTACCAGCGGTGTCAAGATCGGAGGCTCGTGAAGGATGCTACTGGTTAGTTGGAAGCAGTCGCCCTCAAACAACAACTGACGGCAGAGGAGCGACGCTCGCAACAACGATCGGAGCGCCGGGCCGATCAAATGTAGCAAGTTGACACAGTAGGGGGTACAGCTGGTGCATCTACGAGTCATCTCAGTCAGACAACCCATGGCACCTGCTGGGTCTGTCCCATGACCTCCTGTCAACGAGCCTTCGACACTTCACGTGGCTTCAAAGTGCACCTGGCCTGGCACAGGCGCCATGGTGACGTCCCCGTCACTTCGTGGCGAATGGCGGGTGTTGGTGTCTGGCTGAATGTTCACCGACGCGTCCGAATACAGAACAACTCTGAACAATGATCAATCCTCGATGTCCTTATGCCAAATGCTTCAGAAAAGTTCGTAAAAGTGGGTGTCCTGAGAAATCATCTTAGTGACCACTCAATTATATTTTGCATTTGAACTACAAAACTGCTTAAAGTTCCACGTCAGATTATATTTAAACGCTTATTGAAATATTTTGACCATCAGGCCTTTCTCCACAACATCTCCAATTCTGACCCCTCTTTGGTCTGTGAGACTCCTATAATGCGGACCGCTTGGGCTTTTTTTCCAGAAACACCTTCCTTGCTATGGTTGACAGACGTGGCCCCGGTACGACAAGTATCCAGTCAGGAGGACCAGGCCCTTGGGCTCAACCCAGACATATCTTATCTCATCCGCTCCAGAAATACAGCTGGGAAACCTGCTAAGAAAACTTGCTCGTCAAAAGATTACGTGCCTTGCGTTGATTAAGGACCTCTGCGTCGATGCCTTCTATGTCCTCGTGTATCTACTTTATGGTGCGTGCGAGTGACTGGTAACCCCTCCACCGTTTACACTGACGTTACCAAAAACCACGGTGGAGTCGCAGTTTGGAACATTCTGTGTGGCCTGCCTTCGATCCACTCTGGGTAAACCAGTCTGGATTGCGAGAGGAGCTCACATGTCCTCGAGATACATGAACACAGTGGCATCAGTTAACTCCTCCAGTAGGCAAGGCTGCATAGACTGGGTTATGTAGCCCGCAGGCTCAGCCACCGCAAGCCCAATCAGCTTCTATTAGGATGGATAGAAGGAGCTAAATAGGCACGGCATGGGCTGGAGAAGAGATGGACTGATGTACTACAAGAGGTTATTTCGACCTGTGGACTTGCCAATAACGGGCACCAGCGGTGTCAAGATCGGCCTCTGTGGCGGAGAATGTTCGTGAAGGACGCTACTGGACAGTTGGAGGCAAATCGCCCTTCAACAACAGCAGAGGGTGGAGGAGCGACACTCACAAAAATGAGTGGAGCACCGGGTGGCTAAAACGCAGCAAGTTGGAGCCCAGACGGTACATCTGCCAGTCATCTCTGTCAGTGAGCCCATGGGACCTGGGTCTCTCCTGTGACCTCTTGTCAGCGAGCCTTTGACACTTCAAGTGAGTACAATATGCACCTAGCTTGGCACAAGCCCCGTGATGACGTCACTGCCACTTCGTTGCGAATGGCGGCTGTTCCTGTGTTACTCTCTGCGAGTGTTACTCGTCGCGAGCGTTACTCTCTCGATGTGTGTCTCTACTTGTATTTCTGGGTTTGTTTGTTATCCGTCGACGATGTTTCCGACTCGAGTGAGACAGCCCTGGACGCACAGCCTTGGTGCGTAGCTACAAGATCAGAGCTGTTAGATGTTTTCTTTAGCCGCGTCTCCCTTTAATTAAGGAGCCGTCAGCTCGAGACGTGAGCGGTCGCCTCGGCAGCGGCCACTGGGGGGAGGCGCGCTCCGAGAAGGCCCGGGCTGCGACCCCTGTGATCAGCCGCTCGAGTTGACCTCCTGACCTTAAGGAGCTCCAAGGGGAGCGGAGCCGTTCGGGAATGATCTGGGTTTTATTTGACAGCGATTCACGTCTATCCCTTCGTCCGTCCTTCCATCTGTCTGTCACTCTCTTGTGCGAGTCGGGTGCTTTCGGGTGCAGTATTCTAAGCTGCCATCGCTTAGTGGATTGGCAAGGCGGCCGTACATCAGTTCGCCCGTATTCATTCTTCTTTGAGTTCGTGCGTCGGGTTCGTACCGTCTTTGTCCACTCAGTTGGACGTGCCCGTCGAATGGAGTGTTTCCCCTTTCGCTGCCTCGGGTAGTAGATCATCAATCCGTCACTTCCTTAAGTGTGCCCGCCCGTCCTCCCGCCTGCTCTCACTCCCGTGTCCGATGTAACTGAGCGCGTTACCCATCGCGGCTGTAGGGACGCCGCGAACAGGTGAGGGAGGAGGGAGCGGAGCTGGGCGCAAGGAAAGAGCCGGGGAGGGGGGGAGGATTTCCCATTGAAGTGACCGCGGCGGTGACGCGAGGTCTGTAGCTCGGCACTGTGCCATGCGCACTGATTGAAAACTTTCTCCTTTAATAAGTATATTGGCTTCAATGCTTTCATGATCGAATTCCTTTTTTTTCCAAAAGCACCCCTCCATCCGCATCTTTCATCACTTTGAGCCAGGTCCGCCTTCAATAATTTTCCTGGGTATACAAACTCAGTGGCCTTTCCATGTGTTGTGTCCTTCCAGCAATGATTCGCGTGTGGTTAGCGAACTTGTTTCGTGTGACTTGGTTTGCTCGAATGTATCTTGAGTCTCACGTTGGAGCCTTCTCTGGTAAAGTTCCCTGTCGTAAAATGTATCTGGTTTCTATAATGGCTGTGTCATCAGACAGTCTAACACGGTTAATATTCTCTCCATCTAGACATTAATACAGATCCAAATATCCATTACCGAAATTCTGCGCTTAGTGTATACTGTGAAAATGAAATGTATTCAGTGGAAACTGATGCAGTAATTGTCACAAATATTATAATACACAGATCTGAAACAGGCGCACTCAGATGGCAGAATACGCCACGGTGGCGAAATGTTAACTACCTCGCCTGGTATACAGGAGGTCGTGGGTTCGATCCCGATCCTGACGCCCGCTGCTGTATATTTGGAGTTTGCATGTTCTCTCTCTCTCTCGCCATGGTTGCGTGGATTTTACTCCGGGTCCTCCAGTTTTTCTGTCGACATTTAGAAACATGCGTTTAGAATATTTGGCGGATATAAATTTCCACACGATAATCCAATTCGTTGAGCTATCATTTGTGGCCTGGTCGCTTCTGAAAAAAAGATAAATAGCTCAGTGGGCCTTACCTGGTAACATAAAATAAAAAATAGTTTCATCGTTTAATCTTGATTTGAAGCTTTCGTGATTGCAGGAATCCATACTCCTTGGTTCTTTCGGTAAAGTCACGTGATTTCATGGTTTAGTTTAAATACAAACGGGAAGCGGAGTCAAGCAAGGAGACGCGATCTCCCCAGGGGCACTCGCAGCGACTCCAGATGCTTGGCGAATCGTTCCATGGCGGGGATCGTGAGACGAGTCCAGGGCTTGCGGGAGGTCTTCATCCAGCAGTGGAAACATCACGGCTGCTATTGATGCTGATGGCGACCATATTTAGTACACGTGTATATAAGTATGTATGTATATAGGCTTACATATGTTTAATATGTGATCAAAACGCATGTTTATGATATCGTTAAAGCATTTAGGAAAAACGAGTGGGCTTGGACAGGAGACGTCATAGCTGCACGGGATGATTGCATCTGGTCAATACAAGAACGGAATAGCAGCCGAGGAATGCAACGCGCGCGAGAGACGGAGCGACGGTGAGATGAGTTTGTGTGCTGGTGGATTGTCGCATCGCTGGAGCGTGAACGATTGGGGAGGCCTTCGCCCACCCGTGGAGTGGGCATGCTTTGACGATGCGGAGTGACGTCTCCGTGTGTCTGCAGAGACTCGAGGCTACAGGAAAGGAGATTGAAATCGCGATGCTATGGATTTTTTCATGAACAGGTGCAAGCCATCCCGGGCCCTCGCGGCCCTTCCCGTGGGGCCCCCGCCCGCCCTCCTCGCCTGCCGGCCATCCCGGGGAAGCGCGCCTCTGCCAAGGGAGGGAGAGGAGCGGAAAGAGAGAGCTTGTGATAGAGAGAGAGAATCAAGGCGGTGTCGCTATGAATGGCGATGTGGGGAGACACGGGGTGGAGGCGCGGCGAAGAGAAGGGAGATTTCGCCTCATTAACGGAGGTGCCTTGAAGATTAAACACAGTGTCTGTGTGTCTCTGTGTGTGTGTGTCTATCTGCGTGTATGTCTGTGTGTGTCTCCGCGTGTATGTGTGCACCACCCTGCGTGTACGACTGTGTGTGTACAGTATGTCTGTCTTTGTGTGGGTGATTTGTTTCTAGAAGTGTATATCTGTTGTTGTGTGTAATTGCGTCAGCGTGTGTGTAACTATTGATGGTAAGTGTTCGCTAACAGAGACCTTCTTCGTCTTTGTAGGGTGCAGTGTGGGGAGCGGTGGCGCAGCCGTTAGCGTACTGCGCTGTCAACAGGCGACCCGAGCTCGATTCTCACTCACAACCAACAACAGTGGAGATTTTTTAAACAGTTTCTGAGCCTCCCCTAGGTTGACTCAGCCCTAAATGAGTACATGGGGCGTGGATAAACTTCAGCACTGGGAAGCAAAAGTGGACGGTCTCCCCACTCCTTTCGTGCTTGCCTTAATAGGCGCTCGCTAACTTTTACCAACAGTATGTTAATGGATATATATATTTTGTACTTCATAGAGAGTAGTGGCGTAGTGGTTAGCTCACTTCGTGTTTCTGTTTTAACGTGTCTGTGTATGCATATGTCCATGTGTACGGGTATGTGTGTGCGTTGACGTGTACCTGTCTGAACGTGTGTATCGTTGTATCTGTGTGTCTGTCTACATGTGTATGTGTGCGTATCTTCAAATAAGTGTGTGTGTGCGTGTCTTCGCACACGTGCGTGCGCGTGTGCCCGCGTACGGCTGTGCACGCATCTCGCCCGCGCCGTCACCCTCGACGAGAGTTCTTCACCCCCAGCGCTCGCTGCCCCAGCTCCCCCCGCCACCAGCAGAGCCCGCTCCAACATCTCCTGCTGCCTCTGCCACCGGCTCGCCTCCTCCTCTGGCCGTCCCCCGTTATCTTCCTGCACCCCCCTGCACTGCCGCTCACGGTCGCCGTGAGGAGCAGAACCACCATGCACTGCCGGGCGTCGTTTCTCCGCGACAGTCCTCGTCGTCTAGAACGCGGCCACCATCATCATCACCATCATCATCGTTCAATCCCCACCGCTAGAGACCCTCAGAGGAATCGCCCCCTCTCGAGCTTGGCTTGCGAACGCCGCTAAGCTACGCGCCTCAGTCACGGTCATGTTGAAATTTTGCGCGTTACAATTGGCATCATGATAATTATGTTTTTTTTCTTTCACATGTATGTTAGCACATATGTGCATATTTACACATATGTGTGTGTTTGGGTTTTTTATTCAAACACTGTGTATGTGCGCTGCGTATGTGAATATATTCACTCATGGACACCTCCACCCACCCCTCTGACACTGCAGGCCACGGCTCTTCGCTTTCCGCCTCTTCCCTCGCACGGCTCCACTTGGCAATTCCCCTCTTCCCACCGTCCCCTCTTCGCCCCAAGTTCCAATAATAACCTTGCTCAATTCAAGGCACGGATTAACTCTTACCGAGCACAACTTTGACAGCGCAGTTTGTTGCTGACCGCTGGACGTTTTGGATCTGTAGCGCGAGACATTCCCTCGTGATCGCGTGAATTCATTCTCGCCCCGGACCCCCCCCCCCCTCCCTGGACGAGATGAGCAGCGTTCGGTGCTCCGGCACCCAACGCGCCACTTCCGCCGCTCGGTGTTTGCGCGACTCCCGCTTTGATCTCTCGCGCGGGACGGGCGCTGCGCGCTCCTCGTCTGGCCGCTCCTCGTTTCATCAGCTCCGACAAAAGGTCGCGCCGCTCGCTTATTGCGGCCGCGCTCTCGCCCAGCGCGACCCGTCCATCTCCCCACCGAGGGATGTTCGTGACGGCGGGGGGGCTGGAGGGGGTTGCGGTGGAGCTGGGGAGACGGACGACAATGGTCATGGGGGGGAGTCGAGGGGCGTTGATGTGAGGGATGGAGGGGAGGGGGTGGGAGCTGATGGGGTGGGGGGGACAGCAAGCGAGCGAGTGAGCGGCCGGAAATGACCCCACAGTGGGGGGGGGGAGGGGTAATTGTCGAGGGGGCTGTGCAGGGATTGGTGAATGGAGCCGGGCACGGTTCCGTGCCTGGAACGACGCCACCGCCACTACCACCTCCTCACCGCGGCGTCGCTCAGCTGATCATCATCAGTGAACGTTGCAGATCATCGCCACCATCACCTAGAGAGACAGATTTACGAAGAAGATGATTCATCTGCTTATCTATCCTATCATCAATTAATATCAGCGTGGTCACCATTATCATCATGATTTCACAACGAAGGTCTTGATGTTTGCCGATAAATGTTAGGAACCTGTCACGTGAGTTACCGGGTGAAACACGTGCATCGATTGAAACTCAGTTTATCAAATGTCGTCAAACACACACTCTCGATAGAGATACAATCTTAATATACACAAACATATTAAACACAATGTCGTTTTAAACAATACAACCCATTATAATTTTTACGACATTTATTTTATTGATCAACACAGTTGACCATAACGTGTGCAGTTTAATTTGTTATAACGTTTTCAAATATTATTTTAACCAACAGCTTAGAGCTGAATGTGTTACTCTGCATCACGTGTTTGCACAGCTGTAGTCGAGTTCTGTTTGTTAATCGCACTCTGAAAGACGCGTGTGCTGTGTGCGTCCATCCTCCGACCACGTGACCCTGAGCTGTGCCGGATCTGGTCGAGTCCCGAAAGCGAAGTGCGTGGGGAGCTGGCGAGCAATCGGGAGCAGGGCAGCCGGAGCGTGCCAGGCGCTCGACCGTGGCCTGGCCTGGGCTGGGCTGGCCTGGGCTGGCCTGGGCTGGGCTGTGGCAAGAAACTCCAGAGGCCGTCGCGTGCTTCCAGGGGACATGCACCGACTTGGTGAGCGTGGTGTGGGAGACGAGAAGCGTGCAAGAGGGACCTGGGCCGAGAGCAGCGGAGCAGAACACGACCAGCAAAAGAGCAGTGGGCAGAGATCAGGGGCGCAGTGAAGCAGGGAGCAAGAAACAGAGAGCAGGCAACAGAGAGCAGGCAGCAGAGAGCAAAAAGCAGGGAGCAAAAAGCAGAGAGCAAGGAGCAGGGAGCAAGAAGCAGGGAGTGTGCAGGGATGGCTCAGTTTTGAGTCGGTGCATTTACAATATGCAAAGCAGCACAGTATGAGTCTGCGTGTGCATGTGGAGCGGTGGCGCAGCGGTTAGCGCGCTGTTCGATGATCCTGGCGACCGTGTGTACGTGCACGTACATTCATGTGTGCATGAACGTACACTTACATACACCCGTACACGTCGACGTATGCCAATACGCATACCAACGCGCGCACACGTACAAACGCTTGCAAGAATATACACATACACACACAAATATGCATGCACGTACAAAAGTATGAACTGCACACATACGTATGAACTATCGTACGCACAAACATGCGTGCAGGCACACGCGCAACAACACGGACACACACACACACATGCACGTATCTGCACACCAGACTATTTCAATACGTTCTACGTTCCGACCACAGACTTTGGAGTTTAATACCGTGCTCATCGTGAAGGACAATCACACCGTCTGGAGAACGATTGCATCTGTGGAAGCGTATGGCTCTTCTGTCGATACGAGCATGGTTACTTCTCCGTGAGCTCCGTCCGTTGATTCATCCACCCAAGTCGAGGACTCGGTCTCATCCGCCACGCCGTGTTCAGCCACTACCACTGCCACCCACCACCCCAGTACAACCACCGCTACCATACTCACGCCCTCACCACGCTGCAAGTCACAACACTTCTCTTCTGCGTCTTCCCTCGCACTGCTCCACCTGGGAATTCCCTCCCACCGTCTCCTTTCCCTCGAACCTTGCTCAATTCTAGAAGCTGATCAACTGACATCTCTTACAACGTTACTAGCGCTGTGTGTTGCTGGCCGCTTGCCGCGTTGTGGGCTCAGCAGTCGTGAAGCGTTGTCAAGGAAGAGACCGTCCGTGTCGGGGTGGCGCTCGCTTGCTCGCGAGATCGCGCGAACTCCAACCAGGCAATGAGCGTCCCATGAAACACTTCTCCTGCGTGTCTGTACGTGTGTGTGTGTAAAGTATGTGTCTGTACGTGTGTGTGTGTAAAGTATGTGTGTGTGTGTAAAGTACGTGTCTGTACGTGTGTGTGTGTAAAGTACGTGTCTGTACGTGTGTGTGTGTGTAAAGTATGTGTGTGTGTAAAGTATGTGTGTATGTGTAAAGTACGTGTGTGTGTGTAAAGTATGTGTCTGTACGTGTGTGTGTGTGTGTAAAGTATGTGTGTGTGTAAAGTACGTGTGTGTGTAAAGTACGTGTCTGTACGTGTGTGTGTGTAAAGTACGTGTCTGTACGTGTGTGTGTGTAAAGTATGTGTGTGTGTAAAGTATGTGTGTAAAGTACGTGTGTGTGTGTAAAGTATGTGTCTGTACGTGTGTGTGTGTGTGTAAAGTATGTGTGTGTGTGTAAAGTACGTGTGTGTGTGTAAAGTACGTGTCTGTACGTGTGTGTGTGTAAAGTATGTGTGTGTGTGTGTAAAGTACGTGTCTGTACGTGTGTGTGTGTAAAGTATGTGTGTGTGTGTAAAGTACGTGTGTGTGTGTAAAGTATGTGTCTGTACGTGTGTGTGTGTGTGTAAAGTACGTGTGTGTGTGTAAAGTATGTGTGTGTGTGTGTAAAGTACGTGTCTGTACGTGTGTGTGTGTAAAGTATGTGTGTGTGTGTAAAGTACGTGTGTGTGTGTAAAGTATGTGTCTGTACGTGTGTGTGTGTAAAGTATGTGTGTGTGTGTAAAATACGTGTGTGTGTGTAAAGTATGTGTCTGTACGTGTGTGTGTGTAAAGTACGTGTCTGTACGTGTGTGTGTGTAAAGTATGTGTGTGTAAAATACGTGTGTGTGTGTAAAGTATGTGTCTGTACGTGTGTGTGTAAATTATGTGTATGTATACGCGTGTGATAAAGCCAATACACAGCAGCAGCCGCCGTTCGCCCTTAAGTGGCCGTGACGTTGCCACGGCGCTTGTGCCAGGCTAGGTGCACTTTAAGGCTGGAACGTCAAGTCTGGAAGACTTGCTGCTGGCCGAAGGCCACGGGACAGACGCAAGTGTTGTGGATTAACTGACTGAAATGACGGACAGATGCACCACATGTACTCCCCACTATGCAAACAGATGCATGCACGCAAAAATGACAAAGATCCCCCGTATAGCCTTAACAGACTGTTGGGGCAAATGCTGTTAGCGAGCACCTATGAAGGCCAGCACGGCACACGAGGGGGTGGGTGGCCAACACTATGCCCGGCCGCCTTTGTCTTCTTAGTGGCGATGATTACACATCGCAACAGGTACTCATTTGATGCTGAGTCGACCTAGGGGAGGCCCAGAACCGGTTCAGGTTAATTGTCACCGGTGTTGGCCGTGAGCGGAAATCGAAACCGGGTCGCCAGGTTCGTAGCGCAGCGCGCTAACCGCTCCGCTCCCTCACACCCGCGCACAGACACACATCTATACACTCGCAAGAATACGCACAGCATAGTTACACATATACATATGATGTACGTATGCTTAGTGAATGCATACTTACAATGTAATATTTTCATTAAAATTGTCTGAAAGGTAAATGTATTGCTCTTCTGTTGTCCCTGCAAAAGGCAACCTCAACAATGTAGCTAAACAGTCGACGGTGTCACGTGTTTTGGAGCTCTGTATTTCATTAGTCTATACATCTACCACACGTTTAATTTGTGGGTATATTTTTCAAGAAGTTCAAATATTTTTGATTCCTATATTTTGTTGTCTCTTGAATCACGCTGCGATTGAACTCGCGTTTCATTTGCTTTGATGTGCGGGCCTCAGAGATGTGATGTGGCGGTAGGGTGGCGCAGTGGTGAGTCTCGGTGTGGCCAGCGCTCTTAATAGGTGCTCGCTAACAGCACTTGCCCCAACAGCCTGCACCTCTCTACGAGTTCTATTCCAGCTCACGACCAACCTCAGTTGCAAGTATCTCACCTGGTCGACTCAAGCTGACATGTGGCGGCAGTGTGGAGGTGCCGTTGTGACACGTCTCGCAGCAGCAGCAGCATCAACATCTCGGGGTCGAATTCCCGATTGCGGCGCTTCTCTGTGCGGAGTTTGTGTGTCTCCCCCCCCCCCCTGTTTTGCAAGGATTTACTCCAGGTTCTGCGGTTTCCTGCAATAGCTAAAATAAACATAAATGTACCTGCTGTTGGCCAAACATCCAAATGTAAAAACACGACATGCAGATCACGCATCCGCGAGTGACATCGCGCTCCCTCGACTGCGACAACCCGGCAGGACCCTCCTGATGAGGAGCCTCGAGACTCAGCGGGGCTTTCCTGGGTACACCAGCCTACTAATGGCGTGTACTAACTATACGAACAAATAATAAAATAACACGAAAGTGCTATTCATTATTGGCCAATACCATTTAAACATTATTCCATATAAATAACGATTGTAAGATAATACAATTGCAAGTGGTATGAGTGTGTGTTATACACATGCACCGCGATTGTAAAGAATCTATGCGATAATAACAACACGAAACCATAACAACTTGTGTAAAGGTGTTGTTTATTTAGACAATTATAACATTATTGAATGAGACTTACATATATGTAAAAAATGCAACATACGTCACGTTTGACAGTTTTGACTCGATAGCTTCCAGGGTATGGTTAGAGCCAGGGTCAGGGGTAGGTGGTGTGGTCAAGGGTAGGTGGCAGGGTTGTAGGTAGGGGGTCGCGTTACGGTTAGAGTTAGGATTAGGAGTAGGTGGTATAGAGTTTGGGCTCGACTCAGGTTTATAAATAAGTGGTAGGGTCAGGGGTAAGTGGCAGGGTTAGATCAGTGGTAGGCGGCACGGTTAGGGTTAGAGCTATAATCAGGTTTAGGGGTGGTCAACAGGAGTCCGGGGTAGGTGGTTGGAGTGTTACAGGAGATGTCGTAGATCACGCGCCATACTCTCAGAGAACGCCAGCACTTTCTCGCACACCTAACTCTGAAACATATACAGTATACATATACAGTATACATATACAGTATACATATACAGTATACATATACTGCAGGTACTCTGATGTGCATCTACTCACCCCCAACATAAACGCCACAATGATGCCGAATGCACTGCCGCGAACAGCTCGCGTCGTGAAAGACTCCGCAAGTACACAGACACACGCAAGTACACAGACACGCGCAAGTACACAGACACGCGCAAGTACACAAACACGCGCGCAACGCGCAGACGTCCGCCCCGCCGCGCGCGCCGCGTGTGCGCGCGCCGCGTCGCGGTCTGGCGAGGCTCTGTGACGACGAGCGCGACTCGCTCTCAACGCGTGATGATGATGATGGGCCGAGTGCTGTTAGCGAGCACCTATTAATAATGAAGCCCGCACGGTGCCCGATGGCGTGGTGTCGCCTGCACCACGCTCGCCAAAGCCGCAGTTGTCTCTCTCGTGCTAACGTGGAGACTCGCATGGAATCAAGTACTCGTTTAAGGCTGAGTCGACCTATGAGGTGCCCAGAAAACGTTCGGTTACCACTTGCTATGGTTGGGATTTTAATATGGATACAACCGAGATCATTCGCGATTCACCGCTACATGCGAACACGCGAGTACAGACAACACACACACAGATACAAACCCACAGCGAGCAGATGCACACACACAACGACACACACCCCCCAACCCGCATCGCCTTCATCAGCCTGCTGAGGCAAGCGCTGCTCTTCGCGAGTATCTAAGACGGGTGGCACGACGCACGAGGGGGTGGGTGGTCAACACCACGCCCGCTCGCCTTTGGCTCCCCACTGTTGATGCACACACACACACTACTGATGCATACACACACTACTGACGCACACACACTACTGACGCACACACACACTACTGACGCACACACACACACTACTGACGTACACACACACTACTGATGCACATACACACACTACTGATGCACACACACACTACTGATGCACACACACACTACTGACGCACACACACACTACTGATGCACACACACACATACTACCAAAGATGTGCATACAAACGCATCCACACTTGCAAACTTAAAAACACTCACGCAAACTGTATATACAATCCGTAGCACAAAGACACAAATACGTGCAAAGCTACGGTTACAAATCCCCACGAAGACAAAGATCCTGTAGCAGTCCCGCGGGGCGAGTGCTGTGTGCGAGTATCTCGTTCAGATGAAGGCCGACACTGCACACGAGGGTGGGTAGTCGTCATCACACCCGGCCGCCTTTGTCTTCCTCGTGGAAATATTTACACATCGCAGCACCAGGTACATATTTGAGGCCGAGTCGACCAAACTCCCCCCCCCCCACTCTCTCTCTCATTGGTGTATCGCTTTGCTCGTTTTGGTTTGCACTGCGCTATAAATAACACGATCTTGTCTTCGGCATCATTCTAATTATTATGTCTATTATCATTACCAAATATGGCATAAATTACGCAATCACGATTTAAAGCTTTCGTGACTGCAGGGATTCATCTTCTTGGTTCTTTCGGTAAAGTCACGTAGAATGGAAATAAAAAAATAATAAAAATAAGTGAGAATTATTTTATTATTTGTATTATTTTATTGTGGGAATTATTTTATTATCTTTTATTTTTATTATTTTATTGTAAGAATTATTTAATTTTATTATGTTTTATTTTTATTATTTTATTATTTCCATTCTACGTGACTTTACCGAAAGAACCAAGAAGATTACGCAATCACATTAGGTCTTTGGTTATAGCTGAGGGTGTGATGTACAATCCGCATGCACTGGGACACGTGCATACACAAGAAGAAAGATCCCCGTATAGTCGCGAACAGACTTTTGCGGCAAGTGCTGTCTGAAAACACCTATGAAGGCCGGCACGGCACACACGCACACACACGCACGTTGTAGTGTAATGTGTGTGTGTGTGTATTGAACGTACACACACACACGTTGTAGTGTAATGTGTGTGTGTATTGAACGTGCACACACACACACGTTGTAGTGTAGTGTGTGTATTGAACGTACACTACACACACACGTTGTAGTGTAATGTGTGTGTGTGTATTGAACATACACACACACACGTTGTAGTGTAATTTGTGTGTGTGTATTGAACGTGCACACACACACACGTTGTAGTGTGTGTATTGAACGTACACTACACACACACGTTGTAGTGTAATGTGTGTGTGTGTGTATTGAACATACACACACACACGTTGTAGTGTAATTTGTGTGTGTGTATTGAACGTGCACACACACACACGTTGTAGTGTAATGTGTGTGTGTGTATTGAACGTGCACACACACACACGTTGTAGTGTAATGTGTGTGTGTATTGAACATACACACACACGTTTAAGTGTAATTTGTGTGTGTGTATTGAACGTGCACACACACACACGTTGTAGTGTAGTGTGTGTGTGTATTGAACGTGCACACACACACGTTGTAGTGTAATGTGTGTGTGTATTGAACATACATACACACATGTTGTAGTGTAATGTGTGTGTAAATTGAACGTGCACACACACACACGTTGTAGTGTAATGTGTGTGTATTGAACGTGCACACACACACGCGGCGGGGTTGGTGGTTATTGTGCAGTGGCCGTTTCACGGTGTGTGAGTGGACTGTGGAAATCAGGATTACACAACAGCGTTTCACCACCACCAACAACAACACACCACCACCACCAACACCACCACCACCACCAACAGTAATATTCCGAACCAATATCCCCGTGCCGAGCCCTACTGAGGAGAATCAGAGAAGCCGCAGCCAGTCCGCGGGGCGCTGCCGTGATGCCCCTTCCTGGTCGGGGCGCGCGTCTCGCCTCTCTCCGCGTTCACTCGGAGCTGGTGGCACCACCGGCGGTCTCCGGGTGAATACTCATCTGCTTTCCATCGGGATCTCGTAATGAAATGCTCCGAACAAATGTAAATGATAACATGCAATTATCGGTCGTAATAGTAAAGGTTGTTTTGGTTTTGATGAGAGTTCGAAGTCGCGTGTGACACAGTCGAGGTCGTGTGTGACACAGTCGAGGTGTGTGGCAGGCGTGGTGTGTGTGTGACACAGTCGAGGTGTGTAACAGGCGTGGTGTGTGTGACACAGTCGATGTCGTGTGTGACACAGTCGAGGTGTGTGGCAGGCGTGGTGTGTGTGACCGGTTAACAGGCGTGGTGTGTGTGACACAGTCGAGGTCACGTGTGACACAGTCGAGGTCGTGTGTGACACAGTCGAGGTGTGTAACAGGCGTGGTGTGTGTGACACAGTCGAGGTCGCGTGTGACACAGTCGAGGTGTGTAACAGGCGTGGTGTGTGTGACACAGTCGAGGTCGTGTGTGACACAGTCGAGGTGTGTAACAGGCGTGGTGTGTGTGACACAGTCGAGGTCGTGTGTGACACAGTCGAGGTCGCGTGTGACACAGTCGAGGTGTGTAACAGGCGTGGTGTGTGTGACACAGTCGAGATCGTGTGTGACACAGTCGAGGTGTGTAACAGGCGTGGGGAGGCCTTCGCTCATCCAGCGATGGATCGACCTGCTAAGGCCATCCCCGACTACCCACCCCTAATGCTACAATCTTCTACCCTCACAATCCCCACCTTCCCCCACACACTGCCACACTCCTCTCGGGCCCCCGACATCATCCCCCCGTGACTGCAGGACCCCAGTTCCTTCAGCACGAACGCAACGCGAGGAGAGACCCCGATTCGTACGAGACAGACCGGACACCCTGCGAGAGAAGCGACCGTACGAACCCGCGCTACCATCGACAAGGAACAGCAAGAGCCAGCAGCAGCAGCAGCAGCTCGCGTGTTGTGGCTCCAAGCCCCGGCGGGATGCCCCGGGCTGTCAAAAAACAAAGATTACGTCTCGAGGTGGCTGAGTGGCTCTGTAGTGGTCACGGACACTGACCGGGCACCGCTGAGGATCCGGGCTTCATCTGCCCGTGATTATAATGAACCCTCCCATCGTAGTCATGGTCTGTTATCCGATCACCAATGCATCACAGCAAATAACAACAACGTGCATAATTTGGCCAAAATTCCAACTCTGAGAATTACAAAAAACAGCTTTCGGTTAGATAGCCATAGGACAACCATATTGCTGGATCTCACATCTCGAGCGGTTCTGCGACGCCTCGCTGAGGTCGAGAGCGTGCGCGCAGTCGCCGTCCGATCCAATCCGAGTGACACCCGTGCCACGAAGTCGCACTGCTCATCGGGACTCGAGCTGCTCAAAGCCCAACACGTGACCCGAAGACAAAGCAGAACAGGAGGACGTGTTCGCAAAAGCGCAGATGCATTTGGACCTGACAGCTGCTCGTCGGTTTCCGTACACATCAAATATTTAGGGAGGGAGGCGCTGCGTCTCCCGCGCGTGCCCGTGGCCCTGTCCCGCGCGTGCCCGTGGCCCTGTCCCCGAGTCCTCGGCGTTGACGGGACCCATCGAGGGCCGCCGCCGCGTTCGTCTCGACGTTGAAGCCGATTTGTTCACGTGCTGTGCAATTATCTACACTGCATCTATTTCACTAAACTGGTCACTTTCTTTTACAGAAATATAATTATCTTTCCTTTTGTACTTGAATGTTAAATTGTATTTTTGCCTAATTAACTGAGGCCATTTTACATTTAGTTTATTGTAAAATTCAGTATGCATTTGTTAAATGTGAAATATTTTTTCTGTGTACTTAAAATGAGTTTATATTACCCATAGGAGCATAATTATTATCGTGGTTGCAAATAATGTAATCAACAAAGTACATTTGGAAACAACTCGCCTCCGTCACACAGCTGTCGCTCTACAAAGAACACGGCCGAATGTTTTACACATCCCATCAGCCACACGGCCTTCTGCGAGGGCATCATTCAAGCTGCACTGGTCCTTCACCCAGATCGCGCTCGCAACGGAGGCAATGCTGCTTCAACTGCCGTGTTTCATCTGCTGGTGAAATTCTGGAGGCTGATTGAGAAGGCCTACGTCGGTGTCTCCATCCGTCTACTCATTGGTTTGTAACTCGCGATACGGGCGGGGACGGTTGATAGATCACGCAGAGCGAGTGAGAGGGGTCGTAAGTGCTTGTAGGGAGAGGCCGACGTCTCTCAATGAACATAACAATACAATGCAACTCCAATTTGATTCTCACGAAGCTCTTATCTCGATGCGGGAATTCCACAGTTTTATGGAGGAGGCGAGTACTTCCATAAGACACTAATTATTGACTTTGAACAAAGTGGCACTTATGTAAATGGATGTCGGAGGAATGATGATGCTATTCGTGGCAATTCGGAGATCAAGATGACGATCGTGGTAATTGGTGGATGACAAGTATGACAATGACGTGCTACACACAACAGGACGTCTTCTTTTAAAGCACGGTTGCTGAACACAGGCCCCAAAGGTCCAAAATGTCAAACGGTCAGCAACAAACAGCACTATGAAAGCTGTAATAGTAAAGAGTTTACACATGTGTGCGGAATATAGCCCAGAAGATGTGTCGTAACGTAGACCCCGTCGAGTTACACTGGCGGTGCGCTTCAACGTTCAGGCGTTCCCGTCCCGTTTTTCGCGAAATCGCGCGACGTGGTGCCGTGCTTTGGTCGTCGACATGTGTTCCTCTAGCGACTGTTGCGTCCCTGGTCTGTTTGCGTTTTCAGATAGCGTGAATCCCCGCAGCTCAAATTAGCACTGGGACATGGTAGGGGAGAGTCTTTCCATAGGACAGCCACTGTTGACATCCCCATGAAGTGATACTCATTCTATCGACCTCGGATGGATGATGGGCTGAGTCTCAACCCCCAACCACGATGTAAACTCGCAACCTTCTGATTGCGAGCTGCTCACTCGACCTCTGCGTCACGTGGGGATAACATCTTCTACGTCAGATACAACCTGTCCGAAGTTCGTTCTAATGACTTGGAGACTGCGTTTTACCTTTGTGTATGGAAATTGACGACTTCGCAAACATCCATTATGGGGGGCTCGGACTGGCTTTTTCAGACATCGTTCGTCGTGATCGGGAATCGATCTCAAGTAGCCGAGTTCACAGCGCAGTGCGTCAAGCAATGCGTCGCCGTTCCTGCCCTGGGTTTGTTTTTCTCGAGTGAAACTACGTGGACGGATTAAAACATCCATTAAACTTCTTCTGAAATGAACCCCGCTGAAGCCCAAGATATTGAGACGTTCGTCCTGACTGTTGTCAAAAATTAGCGGATACATTGTGTGCGTATGAGTGATGGATGTACCTGGACATACAGCGAGGAGATCAGCGCATGCACAGCAGTGAGACAGATGGTGGCTTCGTAGAACCATGAGGGATGGCAAGGGATTGGCGAAGCCTTCATCCAGCAGTGGATAGAGCATGGCTCTTGATGATGATCACTGTCATGTTGATATTGATGACTATGAGAGAAATAAATGCTCCTATCACTCACTGGACACCCATCGATGTAGTGTCGTCATAACATCTGCCCATCTCTATATTCAATTAAAACGACTGAACACATTCGTCAATAACACGGCCTTAAATATATAACAGACGACGTTTCGGGCAATGTACCTTCTTAGCGTTTATAATAAATGGCCATTGTGTTGACATGGATGCGCCACTAGCCACGCAGGATCGCCAACAAAATGGTTCCGTATTGAATGGGAACGACGCCTTCCACGCGACCCGTGTCTGCGCAGCCGTCGACGACTCGCGTCACACGCTCCGCTCACGTTGCACAGCACACGCGCGTCACACGCTACACTCGGCAAACTCGGACAAGACATTTGAACAAGGACCGGAGCGATTTGCATCCGCGTGCGCTGGCATTTGTTTAAATATTTATTTAAATACCGTACGGTTAAGAGGCGATTCGTATTTCCGTAATTATCATAACATATAGAGTACAAAAAGTATCATGAAATGAGGGCACACACACATACACACACACCGTGGCTACACACACACGTGTGTGTACACATGCACACACATGTGTGTGCAGCCACGGATCCACATACATACACGTGTGCGTATTGTTAAGTTCGTGGAACATTGTAGCTAGATATACTGTCTGCGTATGTGTCGCCGTGTATGCGTGTGTGTGTCTGTGTTTCTGTGAATATTCTATGGATGTGTGTGTCTGTGTTTGCAGTTGTATACGTGTGCGCATGTTTCTCTGCGTGTGCGCGTTTGTATGTGTACACATACACCTGTATGTCCATGTGTATGTACATATTTATGTGTACACGTGTGTCGGTACGTGCGTCTGTGTATATCAGCACGTGTATGTATCTACGCGTTATATGCAAGTGAATGTGTGCGCGCGCGTGTCTGTGTGTATGTACACGTGTATTTACACGTGTATATGTGTGCTTGCGTGGGCGCACGCACATACGTGCGCATATTTGTACGTGTGATTCTGTAACACGCATGGCAGCGCGTGCCCTCTGTATGTGTGATGCATGTCTGGCTACGTGTATGTACACACGCATGAGTGTAGACATGCATATATTCACGTGTGTATGGGCCTCCACTCTAGAGCTGACTGGAGGGTACTTGGTCGACTCTTCCACGTTGACCAGACGTGTTGGAAGCAGTTGGCGCACCCACACCTTGCCCCACCAGCAGTGCATGTGCGACACGCATTCCCGACATACAAATGATACGGCTCGCCGCCTCGGTCCATTCCCTCTGCCTCGTGACAGGAAAAAAATATATAATAGACAAAACGTAAATTAAAATTGCTTCAAACTAATAAGATTGTGTTTGCTGTCACTCTGAGTGATACAACTTCATCATATTCATATTTAATTAACCAGCGATGCATGACACCTGCTCACGAATGCGGGAACACCGAGTTTGGTTCTGGACAAAAGTTACTCGCGCTTTCCTGATAGTGTAGCAGACAGAGACAGACACGACAGCTTAATGTAATGTAATGTTTGTTAAATCTTGACTTAAAGATTTCGTGACTGCAGAAATTCATATTATTTGAGACTTTCGGTAAAGTCACATAGATAGGTGCAAATTAATAAAAAAAATATATAAACAAAACTACAACGTTTCGATCACAACCCAAGCAATCGTCGGATTTTTCCTCCTGATGACGATCGCTTGTGTTGTGATCGAAACGTCGTAGTTTTTTGTTTATTCTATTTTTATTAATTGAAACCTATCTACGTGACTTTACCGAAAAACCCAAATAAAATGTTTGTTATATTTATAAAGTTAACTAAGATAATGTAACGTTTGTTATCCTCGACAAAGTTAACCACAAGTCGGTCAATTCTACTCTCAGTCAGTAAGTCAAAATTCTGCTATGCGTTCTGCAGAAGAGTCATTGCTGGAAACATTACCCTCGCAACTATATATCGTGTCATGATGCATTCATAAAAGTGAGTTGAATCTCTCTGTTTGCATTGCTCTGTAAGATTAACGATACATCCATTTGTGTATCTCTGTTGGGTGACGTGAGTGGACTTGGGCACAGAAGAGGTGAGAGCAGGCGGACACGAGAGAGGTTGGCGATGGGAGGCAGCCCAAGGCGATGGGAGGCAGCCCAAGGGGATGGGAGGCAGCCCAAGGGGATGGGAGGCAGCCCAAGGGGATGGGAGACAGTCCAAGGGGGTGGGAGGGGAGGCAGCCCAAGGGGATGGGAGACAGTCCAAGGAGGTGGGAGGGGAGGCAGCCCAAGGGGAGGGGAGGGGAGGCAGCCCAAGGGGGTGGGAGGCAGCCCAAGGGGGTGGGAGGGGAGGCAGCCCAAGGGGGTGGGAGGGGAGGCAGCCCAAGGGGGTGGGAGAGGAGGCAGCCCAAGGGGGTGGGAGGGGAGGCAGCCCAAGGGGGTGGGAGAGGAGGCAGCCCAAGGGGGTGGGAGGCAGCCCAAGGGGGTGGGAGGGGAGGCAGCCCAAGGGGGTGGGAGGCAGCCCAAGGGGGTGGGAGGGGAGGCAGCCCAAGGGGGTGGGAGGGGAGGCAGCCCAAGGGGGTGGGAGGGGAGGCAGCCCAAGGGAGTGGGAGGGGAGGCAGCCCAAGGGGGTGGGAGAGGAGGCAGCCCAATGGGGTGGGAGAGGAGGCAGCCCAAGGGGGTGGGAGGCAGCCCAAGGAGGTGGGAGGGGAGGCAGCCCAAGGGGGTGGGAGGGGAGGCAGCCCAAGGGGGTGGGAGGGGAGGCAGCCCAAGGGAGTGGGAGGGGAGGCAGCCCAAGGGGGTGGGAGGGAGGCAGCCCAAGGAGTGGGAGAGGAGGCAGCCCAAGGGGGTGGGAGGGGAGGCAGCCCAAGGGGGTGGGAGAGGAGGCAGCCCAAAGGGGTGGGAGGGGAGGCAGCCCAAGGGGGTGGGAGGGGAGGCAGCCCAAGGGGGTGGGAGGGGAGGCAGCCCAAGGGGGTGGGAGGGGAGGCAGCCCAAGGGGGTGGGAGGGGAGGCAGCCCAAGGGGGTGGGAGGGGAGGCAGCCCAAGGGGGTGGGAGGGGAGGCAGCCCTGGGGACAGTCGCGGCCGCCGAGCAGCAGGCGGAGCGGCGGGGTCGGCAGCGCGGGAGACGACTCCGCCGTGGAGTCTCTGGGCCCCTGTGATGACGCGTGGAGGTGCCCCATGCCTCATGACGAGTAGTCACTCGTTCTTTATCCTCCCTCTGCCCTGAAGAAGGACCATTGTGCGAAACGTCATTCACGTTCGCTGTATGTCCGTTAAAAGACAGGGCTAATGATGGTGGTGAGTGGTGTTGTTGTTGTTTAGCCGGTGCCCGTGCGCCTCCGCTGCCACAATCGCCGATTCGGCGCCGCGACTCGATTGTCGCGATTCGATTGGAGAGTCGCTGCCTCTCTGCACCTCGGTGGGACTCTCTGGTTCCGACCATGACCCCAGAGAGACGGGGTGAAGGTGCAGCCCTGCAATTCCTTGCTCAAGCCACTGCGAGCAGAATGCCCCCCACTACAGAGTTCTCTCTGCAGGGTGCTTTGGCCTACTCTTCCACGCTGACCAGACGTTTTAAAATAGGTAGTCGCACCCACACTTTACCCCACCACACACGAGCCACCGATCAAATGCTTTGTATCAATCTACGCCGCAGGGTAGACACAGGCGGTGGGACAGGACTTGCATTGCAAGTCAATTGTGCTGATCACCACACCATGACGACATTTTACCCTCGAGGTAATATTGGAAAATACAAATACAAAATGCAGAAACCGTGAATTATTATCGTGCCAGGATGGACAACCACCGTGCAAAACAAGTACTACAGGCTGCTGCGACGTCGTCACCAGAGGGCAGAACGGCAACATACAAAACAGTTGTACTGCACGTCTATGCTGCCACACAATCTAAGTTCCCCCGCCTTTCACCGACCAGCACTGACCAGCGTGGAGAAGCATGGTCGAATAACCCCAACGACCCATGCGACGTGTGGGGGCGAGGGGGGCTCATCCAGCAGTGGGTAGACAAAAGGGGGCGGGTGTGTGCACGTTAACTCGGCATTCACTATTCGAGGCGTGCACCGCGATCGTGAGAATCGTAACTAAAGAGAGAAATATTCTTCATTTGGTTTGTGATCGCGTTTGTCAAATCATAAACACGACATCATTATAGCTACACTCACAAAGTGAATACTACACGCGCTAAAGCCGGGGTCTAACGTGTGACAACAATACAAATAATACGGGGTAAGGGTATCTCTGAGAAGATTCGACGTTTCGGCCAACCAGCCTTCGTAAGGATGTCTACCCAACCCCCCAGTCAAGCTTCACTCCGTGGGAAGTCGGCTCATACGGTTCTGCTGCCCCTGCAGTCTTGAACTCCCGATTCAGGACCTTCCCTTTTACTTTCTGCCTGTGACTGACTGCATCTCTCTCCAGATTTACACAGAGACTCATAGACTCGCACAGAGACCCATAAACTCGCACAGAGACCCATAGCCTCGCACAGAGACCCATAGACTCGCACAGAGACCCATAGACTCACACATAAACCCATCGACTCACACAGAGACCCATATACTCACACAGAGACCCATAGACTCACACACAAACCCATCGACTCACACAGAGACCCATAGACTCACACAGAGATATAGGACTGTCCCTGCCACTTTCTCTCTACGCAATAAATATACCGGCTGCTCTTCCTATCGGGTCTTTAGATGCGGTTACATTTAGACGACATATAAAGCGACATTATATAGTAATTATATTATAAGTAAGACCAACAGTCTTATCTTGTAAATTAAAAACTTCAAAAGACCCACGACCTGAAACGTAATTTTCTTTGCTCAGTAAATTGTTCATAATTTATATTTCACTCCTCAGTGTAACTCTCTCCGGGGCTTCATTTCAGCCGGAGCGGTCCGAGGCTGAGCTCCTGAATCACTGAGGCAGAGGCGACGTATATTACAATACTAATAACACCGAGGGTTGCTCAACGGTACCCGATAAACCGGTAACCTTTTTGGTAATTGGTTACCGGTTCCGAAAGTCAGGAGCCGGTCGGTAACCGTTGCCTGTTTTATTTTGTGTAGGAAGAGGTGGGCGTACCCACACGTCACCACCACCACACGCGACCCTGCCGATGCAGTGAAGTGCGGTGAAGCCGTCTGCGTGAACACACGCGGCTGTTTCAAATGCCGCGCCGGGAGATGTAGTCCCTTGTGTTGCTCACCGTTAGTCCACTGTGGCAGCTCCCTTCGTTTCTCAGTTCAGAAGCCAAACGCGTTACGTGTAATGAGACACATTTAGATACGTACAGCAAACCGGTAAGCAGTTGTCGGTAGTGTGAAGAGGCCGATGTAAGGACCCTGTCGGTAACACTGCGACGAGGCTGTGCGCGGCCCCGCTGGCTGAACGCTCGGCCTGCAGGCGCGCGCGCTGTGCCTCGCAACGCCTGTGCGTGTGGGGTGAGAGAGTGCGTGTCACTGTGAATGTGTGTGAGTGTGAATATATGTGGTGTGTTTCTAGATGAGTGTGTGTGTGTGTTGAGTGTGAACGTGCGGGTGAGTGTGTGGGATGGAAAGGGTCACGTGGGTGAGTGAACGAGCGCACACATGGGTGAATTAAATGTTGAGTAAGTCTGTAAATAAGTGCGTGGGTGCGTAAACACATGGGTGTTTGAGTGAGTAGCATAGCCGAGTACGTGAACGAGTGAGTGAGTGATCACCCGAGTGCATTCATCGTAAGCGAGCGAATCTGCGAGTTCACACGACACGTCAAAACAAAACATCATCCTCGGACTCTTCTTCCTCCCTCCGTCAACCTTCCCCCCACCGCCCGCCCCTCTTCACCGCCCCCCCCCCCCGCGTCACTCGCTGTCCGTCCTCTCCCCCCCCGCCGCCGCCCCCCTGGCGCCCCCGGAGCCCGCCGAGTGGTTGTAGAGGCCCTGCGCCATGAGGTGCAGGGCGAGCGGGTTGCGCACTCCGCTCGCCTTCTTCAGCTTGGCGCGCTTGTTCTGGAACCAGATCTTGATCTGGGCCTCGTTCAATTGAAGTTCCTGGGCGAGGGCCTGGCGCCGCGCCTCGGTGAGATACCGCGACGCCTGGAACTCGGCCTTGAGACGCGACAGCTGCTCGGACGAAAAGGCGGTCCGAGGCCGCTTCTCCTCGCCGGCCGCGGCCCCGGCTGGCGGCACCGCGGCCGCCGCGGCCGCCGCGGCCGCCGCGGCCGCGCCGCCTCCCCCCACGACTCCGGCCGCGACTCCACCCGCCGACTTCTTGGGCTTGCGGTTGCGCGGGCCTGGAACGCGCGCACAACGCCACACTCAGTGCCCTGGCCCTGGGCAGCCTGCACCTGCGGTTGGCAACACGTAGCTGCAGGTAGAACACGCAGGGCTTCATTCCGCAATCAATACCTTCGGCTACTCTGTTAAGGCTGGCCTGGAGTGGGCTTATCGGCGTACAAGGTCCGCCTATCCATAGTAATCTCCTATTATTCGTCCCGGCATTCCTGCAATCAATTCTATGAAGACGAAATACGAGCCGCGAGAACAACACCAGGCGGGATGTCTGTGGAGTGGTCAACATCATCCCGCGGCAGCATTCAGCAAAGGCTGCAACCAGTCCCAGGTGGAGTGCGAGGGTGGTCAGTGAGGCTTGGCAGGAGCGTGGGGAGCAGTGCCAGGAGCATGGGGAAGTAGGAGAGACATTATCTGTCGAAGCAAAGCGATGAATTGTCAGGATTCGAGATCGCGATTTGATTTCAGGACAAACACATTTATTGATCTCGTGCTGCCCTCTGATTCGCATGATTCTTCGTTTCCCTGTGTTCGTGTTCCAGGTCCGGCCACTCCTCTAGCCCAGGTTTAACGCGAGTATCTCGTCTGCATGAATTGTAAGTTAAATTAATTCCCACACTCTCGAGAATCGATGTTCATGAATCAATACATCGTTACGTGCCAAGGAGCCACCCTCTGTGTGTCCCGGCAATTGAGGTCACGAGCTGAGAACCTGGGTTCAATTCCAGCTTCAGCCCCCTGTGGTTAAACCGGGTTCTCAAGTGAAGAAGAAAGTCTCGCCCCAGACACCAATGACTGGACACGAAACAAAGTCTCGTATTCACTTGTCCCTCAATTTGGCTCATTGCATTTCTAAGATTACCACGATTCAGATTAATTGCTCCTGAACAAACACAACCACTATTGGCACCGCACTTAACACCCGTGGCGCGTGTGTGGATACATCGGTTTGTTTGTTTTCCAGTGACTTCAGACTTAACTCGGTGATGTCATCTTCCTAGGACGATCTCTGCACAGTGAGGTGAACTGCTGGCTGTAATCCGTCAGCATGGTTCACGCCACGAGTGAGAGCACTCGATAATATTTGGTCTACTCTTCCACGCTGAACAGACCTTAGGAAGCACCCACACTTTACCCCACGATACACGCCCGAGGTTGACTCAAACCTCCGATTCTCACGGTTGACTATGTACAGTGCGATAGAAGGTGAACGTACATACACAAATAAGTTGTACATATATACAAAGAAGGTAAACATACATACATACAAAGAAGTTCTACATACATACGAGCCTCTGGATTGCCAGTACCCAGTGCTGCCCGTGACATTTCGTCTACACACGGGACGTTGTAGACGGTGAGGTTGGGCCTGCCGCTATTTCTCAGATAGCTGGAACACCTCCTCGGTCGGCCAGGGCTTCTGGCGAGGTCTGGCTGGACTGGGCCACCAATGCTACCAGAGCAGTAGCGGCCATATCTCTCGTGCACGTGGGAGGGGGCGGGGGGAGTGGGCGGGGGTTCGGGGCGGGGTGCTCGCTTGCTACTTTCATCAGCTGGGACCAGGCTGGCGTGCGTTTGAATGGCGTGCATCTCACGGGTGACAAATAACAACAAGGCGGTGTTCAGGGGGCAAACCAGGTCCACGATAGGCGCTGTTATCAAGCACGTGGGTCATCCTCGCTCGCCGGCAACTGGGCAGTGCAACAGATGTTCTTGTTTGGACCCAGCGTGCATCCTCGATGTTGTGTGGATACAGTGGTAACGGACCAACGTGCTGGTGATGATTACCAGGCCATGGGGTGCACAGTGATAGAGTGGCGAAGTACTGACCACACCACCCCCTCGTACGCCCCACCGGCCTTGCTATACATTTCCACATGATACGCTACTTCGTTGAGCTCTCATTTGGGGCCAGGTCGCTTCTGAAAAATAGCGATACCTGGTACGATAAAAAAACGTATTTTAGTTTAATAGGCGCTCGCAAACAGAACTTTCCCCACGTCTGTCAAATACTATTCGGGGGATATTTGGTCAGAGTCGATACATTCTGCGTGACTGCTTGTGTGCGTGTTTTGTCCTGAATACTCGCCCGCCAAAGGCACATTCCTGGCAGTCTACGGAGACTGTCTTGGCTGGATGGCATTGCACCGACGGGCTTTGGTGAATGAATGAAGATTGCACGTGCGTTGAGACGTACACAGGCAAGCACACGTGAGCGTGTAGATGCGCAGCACTTTGCGAGCTACGGGTGAAATGTGCTTTGAACGTATACATTATTATTATTATCATCATCATCTATTCCATGCAACACGATGTGGATTTGCCAGCATCTACATGCAACTCCAATTCAAGAGGCTGTACAGAAAGAATCGGCAGGGCTTATTTTGTAAAAAGATAGCCGAGCAGAGGCAGAGAGGAAGGTCGTGGTGCTAGGGCAGGGAGCCAACAGCACGCACTGTGGCACTGTGCGCGTCTGTGCATGGAAGGGTGCGAGAGGGGTGGAGGGGGTGGAGGGGGGGGGTGCGAGAGGGGGTGGAGGGGGCGAGAGGGGGGTGGACGAGTGGGGGGGGGGGCATGATGAGTTTGTTGTCTAAACTCGAGGCCTCATTTCTCAGTCGATATTTTCAGGAGCGCTTCTAGGGCTGGCATTGAGTTGGGATTATCCGCGTAACGCACTAACACGAGGGTAAAATGTCTGCATATGCATGATAATCCCATATTATTGTACCATATTTCCTATAATCATATGCCCTGGTTTAGGGCCAACTAAGGGGAGATGGTTGTGAGGTGCAAATGAATTCCGATTGAGTTGTGCGAGCAGCAGACTGACGACTGGGTAATAATAGACTGATTTAAAAATACATTATTATAGCTTCTAAAGTTAGTGGGGGGGGGGCTACCGCGGGGGGCAGCGTCTGGGTTTGATAAAATGAACGGTGGCCAGGGGTGGGGGGCACGTGCTCCAGCAGCCGCCCCCCGCTGGGCTCGGGGTTCAGAGAGCGGCAGAGAGTGAGGGGGAGGCCGAGAGAGCGGGACTCAGAGGCGGATAGCGGGTGAGAGAGCTGTGGGAGAGTTGGGTACATTGAAAGGAGGGCTGGAGGGAGTGCGAGCTTTACGTTGAGTGGGGGACCTCGAGAGAGAGTGGGACGGCTACAATGGGGTCGACGAGACAGAGCGCTGGAGGAAGTGAGCGAGAGATGGGGAGAGAGAGGGTGAGAGCAGCGAGTGCTTTGGACAGAGGGAGGAGCGGGGACGAGGGGACTGGGAGCGCGTCTCTGCACGCCGCCGCTAACGCAGAGTGACGTTTTGATCGCTGCGAACAAAGATCCGCGCAGAGCCGCACGGCGCATGCGCGGGGGTGGGGAGCAGGATTGGGCTGCCGCGCTTCGGGCGATGGGATCAGTGGGCTGAGTCCTGTCGGGCGATGGGGTTGGCGGTAGGGTTAGGATTGTATTAAGGGTAGGGATACATGGCTATGGATATAGCGTTATGGATACCCTCTCATCCTATAGACCCCCTCACAACATCTCAACGTTTATTATGATTTATTTAACATTCTAAAATGCCAGCCAGTCATAATCCACGTCTGTATGTGTACTCTAGAAGGCTTATAAATATTACATTAGCGCAAACACATAGCCGAGTCAAATAATAGTTCATAGAATAGTTAGAACAATACAAAAATCTACGATTTCGACTGCAGGTAGGTGACCTCGGGAAGACCAAGTACCGGTCCAGATAATCGTCTCTGGTGTTGACCGTGGGCGGGAATCGAACCCGGATGGCCGGGTTCATAGCGCGGTGCGCTAACCGCTGTGCCACCGCTCCCCACTCAATACACACACATGGGCAGTGCAGTAATCAGCAAAAAACGGCGCCTGTCGTCAACACGCGGGGAGTTTACGACACCTCGACAGGGGCACTCCGCGTGACGAGGCCACGGAGAGTCCCGCGCTCCAAGCGACGCGCGCGCCTCCGCAGCAGCAGCACCAGGGAACTGCTCTCGTGCCGCACGAACCACGACACTGCCGCTCCCCCCATTATATACAATACCCCCGTGTAGCCTGACACACTGCTGGGGCAAGTGTTGTTAGCGAGCAACTCGTCAGGTCGGGATTGGCCACGCGACAGAGGTTATCGTGACCGGCACCGCCCCGCATGCACGGCAGTCTTTGCACACTACCACGGTAACACGCACGGTGCTTTAACGCAATACGCTACACGCGCGCGCACGTTCGAGTTGATATAAAACAAAAACGTGGAGCCCTTTGTCAATCCACCGCTGGTTGAAGGTGGCGAGTGATATCTCAACCGATATTGGGCCTCCCCTAGGTCAACTCAGCCTTAAATAGGTCCCCGGCGCTGTGTCAACATCCGCACTGGGGAGACAAAGGCAGCCGGGCGTGCAGTGCCCCTTGTTGGCGCTCGCTAGCAGCACTCTGCCTCACAAGAAGACTGTCCACAAAAATGAATGCGGCTAATTTGATGTTTTCTAAATAAAGATAAATTACATACAACAAACATTCATTACAAACATCACCAGCAGCAGCCATGCGCAATCCACTGCTGGATGAAGGCCTCCCCAAGCCATCGCCATGCGTCGCGAACCTACGATATAATAATGATCCATCCGGCAACTGCACGCGCATTGACTTCAACGCGAAGCCTGACTCTCTACAGATACCGATTAAACGATTTGCCGAAAAGGACGAGCGAACTGCTTTCTTGTGTTTAGTTTGTTGTCCTTCCCCCGCACCTCCGATTATCAGGGTTCGCTACGTCCAGTGCGAAAGAGGTTCAACAAACACACGATCCATTCACAGCGCACACACAGAGTCGCTCGCGAGGAGCGCGTCCCTGACCCCTCCGCCGTTCTGATTCGTGTCGGGATGCGCCGGCGTCGCGTGAGCCCCACGGCAGCGCGAGACCGCGGGGACGCGAGGGGAGGGGGGAGGGAGGGGGGAGGGGGGGGGGAGGCGGCCCCCCGCGCGTCTCACGCGATGGCTGCGTCCCACGGAGCCCTCGCGACAAAACCTCCCCTCGACACGCGCCCCATCTCGTCGCATCTCGGACGACGCCAAGCAGGCGTCAGCCTGGTTGCGTGGCACTTATAAGGGAGACTCACGCTCACACGGGAATCGTCCACAACTGATATTCTGCTCGAATGAGCGTTGAGATGTTTGTCCTTATCTCCTGCTTACAGCCGTGCAAAGCCAGTTTTTGAAATTCCACATTACTTTGACGGGAGCAAGTCTATCAAGAGGACGACCACTGTTGATCTTCCACACAAAGTAGTACCAATTGTATCGATCCCGGAGGGAGGGATGATGGGCTGAGTCAATCCCCCTCCAACCAGGAGTTGAACTTGTAGTCGTCTCAATTGCGAACCGCTCGCTCTACCGCGGAACCACGTGGCCGGTTGCGTGCCAATTTCTGTGGACTCTTAAATCTATCTGTGCGGGTATTTTGAGTGTTACTATCTCGTATTTGGGTAGAGGCTGTCTCCGGGCACTGGGTTGCACATCACGCGATTTAAACTCTTCTTCATGGAAATGACCAAACGTCTCAATGCAGCAGGACCCTGTTGGGAAGTCTTGAGACTCGATTATGATCGTCTTGTACCCACGCGCCCCGACTGTGTGTCTCGACATGTCAGATACAGCGTTGAAGCTTCGAGATTTAAAAAATAATGTTAAAATGGAGCTAAATCGCGTCACCATAACATCAGTGTCACTGCTACGTCACCCGTACATTGTCATCGTCATGAGCAGCAGTCATTGTCTATCCACTGCTGAATGAAGGCCTCCGCACGCCGCCGCCATTGCTCGCTGCTCAGTGCTGCTACCGGTCCGTTTCACTCCCGCAGATTCCCGTTCACGATGTCGTCCGTGAAGTCATCCGGGCGACTCGCGGAGTGCCTGGGGCCGTCCCCGGCAGCCTCGGCGCGGAGGCTCGAGACGAGAGCTGCTTCTCGTGTGGGCCGCGTCGCATGCAACTGTGTGTAGTTTATATCCACTTTGTGACACGTATTTGTTATCGTGCTTCTATAGATGCATTGAAATAGGGTCATTCGTTTGGCCATCATTCCGCTTATGGTTCGTGCCAGTCAGTGTGTATGTGTTGAGATTGTGCGTGTGCCGTGTCGGTCTCCGTAGGTGCTCGCTAATAGCACTTGCTCCAACAGTCTGTTAAGGCTATAGGGGGGATCTTTGTCTGCGTGTTTTTGGAGGGCGGAAGCTGCCCTGGAGGACAAACACAACGTTTAACGGCGAGAGCGAATCGCTCGGCCACCACCGCCTCACTGCCATCTGCGAGTGCCAAAGCGGCCCACATTGAGCAGACAGCAAAGGGAGCGCAAGGGTGCGCGTCGGGACCGGGTGACGAGAAGCGAGCAGGGATCGCGCGCCACTCCTCGTCCCCCACTGCTGAGAAGGGCTCCAGACGCCTCCGACGTCAGCGCCGAACAGAAGAGTCCGCACGTCGCACAGCACTCCCGCGCTACTTCAGAGACTGCATATATTCACGTCGTCTGGTAGATGATTTTATTTTTTAAATAACCCTCGTAACAATATAGTAGACGTGCTGCCTCAATCATTCCTTATCTGGTTATAAAAATGTATGTATCTGTAATAATAACACCCTGAGACCCGATGATAATCATGATGATGCATGGGGTAGTTGAGCTCTATTAATCACGCGCTTGTATATTGTCCCCGAGAGCAGTGAATCATAGTTAATGAGAAGTGGACGTCGGCATGAGATTATGTTCCGTGGCAGAACTCACAAAATGAACGTCGAGACATCAGGTTTTTGTCAAATTAACATAAATGGCTTAAACTGTCAAACTTACTTATACGGTAACAATAACAACGAGTTATTTACCCAGGAAAGTCACACTGATTCCAAATACTAATTTTCAGGGGGTGCTGTCCACATTGGGATGTTTGACCAACACCAACGGCATCGTGAGCGCGCGGGGCGAGCTCTGGGAGGAGGAGGAGGAGAAGGGAGCCGGAGAGCCCTGAGGACAGGCGAGAGCACACACGCTGCACATCGAGCAAAGCATTGGACCCAGGAATGTGTGTTTGTAAAATTCTCTATGTTTGTCTAGTTATATCAATGTGCGTTTATGTGTACAGTGTATGCATGTGTAGTAGTGATATATCCCTTTGTACTACGCCACGAACCCGGTGACGAACATCTGAACCGGTCCTGGGCTTTTCTTCGGTCGACTCAGCCTCAGTGACCACCTGGCGAGGTGGGTGGACATTGCCATGAGGTAGACAAAGTCAGCCGGGCGGGGTTCTGGCCACCTACCCCCTCGTGTGCCATGGCGGCCTTCATAGGTGTTCGCTAACAGCACTTGCCCCAAGTCTGTTCAGCCTTTATGGGGGATCTTTGCCTTTGTGTGTGTACACGTGTGTGTGTGTACACGTTTGTGTGTGTACGCGCGTGTGTGTGTGTACACGTGTGTGTGTACACGTTTGTGTGTATACACGTGTGTGTACACGTGTGTGTGTGTACATGGCTAGTATATGAGTGAATATGCATGCGTGTATATATATGAGCGTGCGTGTGTGTGCCTGTATGTATCTATATACACATAGCCGGAATGGTAATGGGAAGCAGTAGCTCTCGTGCGTATCGCACTGGGCCAAGGCACACTGCATGTGCACGGTATATACAGACGGGTGCCAAGAACTCCCTGTGCCGCTCCACAAGACTGTTGGGGCGAGCACCACGCCTGGCAGCCTTTGTCTCCCCACTGCTGATGTTACACACTGAAGCAAGTACTCCTCTAAGACTGAGTCGACCTAGGGGAGGCCAAGTACCGTGTCAGATATTCATCACCGATGTTAGCTGTGGTCGGGAATCGAGTTCGGATTGCGGGTTTTCTGTAATAAGAATTATTATTTAAGCAAGTAAATCATAATGATTATTATTTAAGCAGTAAATTGTAATTTAAACAAGTAAATAATAATTATTATTTAGGCAGTAAATAATCATTATTGTTATTATTATTTAAGCAGTAAATAAACCAGAGAACCCAAATAAAACCCCACGCTCATACGGGGAGATGAGACTCCTCGCGCAGACATCTCGTGGGAAGTTACGTGGACACGATAGTCGTGCCTGCGAGTTATATATGTGTGTGTGTATATATGTGTGTGTATATATATGTGTGTGTGTGTGTATATGTGTGTGTGTATATATGTGTGTGTGTATATATGTGTGTGTGTATATGTGTGTGTGTGTATATGTGTGCGTGTATATGTGTGTGTATATATGTGTGTGTGTATATGTGTGCGTGTATATGTGTGTGTATATATGTGTGTGTGTATATGTGTGTGTATATATGTGTGTGTGTGGCCATGGCGGTAGGCACGCGCACGTCGTGAGGGACAAGGGCCGCGTGAGGGTGCCGCGTGTGGGTGCCGCGTGTGGGTGCCGCGTGTGGGTGCCGCGTGTGGGTGCCGCGTGAGGGTGCCGCGTGAGGGTGCCGCGTGAGGGTGCCGCGTGAGGGTGCCGTGCAACGCGCAGACGTCGGCACAGGGGCCGCGGGGGGCGTCCATGGACGCTTCGGCCGCGCCTTGGCCCGAGCCTCCATCCCATGCGCGTTCGTGTTCTACCGAGTGTTCCTCGCATGACGTCCGACGTTTCGCTCCACGTGCCGAGAGCTTCAGCTGGTGAAGAAGCTCCCGCAACGTGGAGCGAACGTCAAAGAGAAGACAGAGTCCACAGGGCACGCAGCAGCAGTCACACCACGGCGGTGCGACTCCCACTCATTTGTATAACAAAATAATAATAATAATAATAGACGATGTTATGTATCCATGTGTTTAACAATAAACAGTTTTAATAATAATGCAATAGTTAAATGGCGTGAAAGTTATACCGAATGTGTGTCAGTGTCTGTGTGTCAGTGTCTGTGTCAGTGTGTCTATCAGTGTGAGTGTGTCAGAGTCTGTGTGTCTGTCAGTGTGTCTATCAGTGTGAATGTGTCAGTGTCTGTGTGTCTGTGTGTGTCAGTGTGTCTATCAGTGTGAGTGTGTCAGTGTGTCTGTGTCTATCAGTATGTGTGTGTCAGTGTGTCTATCAGTGTGTGTGTGTCAGTGTCCGTCTGTCTATCAGTGTCTGTCTATTATAATGTTAACGTGTTCTATTATAATGTTAACGTGCTCTATTATATTTTGTTAACGTGTTCTATTGTATTGTGCCTGTCTCTCTGGGTGTCTGCCTGTCTATATTCCTGTCCCTTTGCACGTCTGTCTCTGCTCTCGACTAATGAGTTCAGTGTTGTTATCGTCTCTTGGAGTAGCGTGTCTCGGCAGACACAGCCGAGAGCAACGTGCCTGGCTCGTGATGAAAAGAAGCTGAGTTCAGTCTCCGCTCCGGGCGCAGCCAAACGGAACCGCGCTCCGAACGCAGCGACGCGCGCTCGCGAGCCCACGCGGCTGTGCGCTGCGTCTTGAATCGTTCCTTGCCGTCAAGTTTGTACGAATCGCTCAGGAAATGTGGCCGCGTGTTTGGCCGATTGGTCGGGATGAGGGTGAATCTTAACCCGAAGTCGTGGCACGCGTCAGTCAGTTAGGCGGACAGACGAACAGCCACGCACACGCACACCCGGACTGACACACAAACAGTCGGATAGCCAGACACACAGGCATGCAAGACAGTCACACAGACAGACGGACCAACAGCAAGACACACAGTCAGTCGAACGGCTGGACAGACGGGCTAAAGCGCGGGCGAGGCCATAGCCAATTACCCCCAGTGCCATGTAGGAACGTATTTGTCTGAACATCTAATTGCGTGTGTGTATATGTGTGAGTGCATTGTTTTCTCATCAGCATCGTAGTGCTACGTGGAAGCAACCCTGGCCTGTCGCTCCGTTCGAAGCTCCAGGTTTTCTCCACCACCGTGATGCCCTCTCTGCTCTATACTTGCAAAACCTGGACCCCTCTGAAGGAGCATCTGCGCCGGTTTAGAACATTCAGGCTGGCCTGCATACGACCCATCCTGGGTTTCACTGGACTGGACTGTAGGAGGAGCTCACAGATCCTTCAATGAAAGATCTGGACACAGCCCCAGTCAGTGAGCTCCTCCGCCAGGCGAGGCTGCGTTGGCTGGGTCATGTCGGTGAGCCTTCGACAATTCACGTGGCCTTAAAGTGCACTTCACCTGGCACAAGCGCCATGGCGATGTCACCGCCACTTAGTGGCGAACGGCGGCTGTTGTTCAGTTACAGCACTTGCCCCAACAGTCTGTTAAATGCGATGCGGTTGATGTTTATATTTTTGTGTATGTGTGCACATGTGTTTGTATTTTTGTGTATGTGTGCACATGTGTATGTATTTGTATGTATTTGTATGGGGAGCGGCAGTGTAGCGGTTATCACGCTGCACTAGGAACCCTGTGAACTGAGTTCGATTCCGGAAACCACCAGTGACGATTATCTGAAGCGGTCCCAATATCATCTCAGCCTCAAATGAGTACCTGATGGGTGTGCAAATATCGCCACTGGGGAGACAAAGGCGGTCGGGCGTGATGCTGGCCACCCACCCCATCATGCGTCGTGTCGACCTTCATAGGCGCTCACTAATAGCACGTACGGTGCTAAAGAAGTTCAACATACATACTTGCCCCAACACGGAGTCAGGGTTAGGGGTGGTCGCCTATGGACCGCGTGGCTCTGTTGATCTTTGGGAAAAAATGTAACGCCACGGTTTTGTTGACGACTTGTATGTTTTGTTTAACGATCGCTGCTTCCAACAATTGCATAGCACCCACACACCTGACCGCTGTCTGTGTCTGCTTGCCATGTACATAGAGATTGATGTACTGTGTGTGTATATGCAGTAACATATACTTGAAGTGTGTTGATGTGTGTAATCTAATATATTTGTACGCTGAAAGCGGAGACGTGTGTGCATGTGTGCTTATGTGTGGATGAGTGTGTCCGTGTGTGTGGCTGTATGCAATTATGTGTGTGCGTGTGTCTTGTAGATGTGCGTGAATGTACACGTGGAGTTGCGTTTGTGTGTACGTGTAACACATTTCATACAAAAACAAATGTCACAGGATGTTAGTGAGAGTGTTACTCGTGAGCCCCTGTGAAGGTCGGCACGAGGCACGAGGGGGTGGCGTGGCAATAACCACGCCCCAGCGCCTTTGTCTTTCCCCATTGCCGATGTGTGTTACTCGGGTCTCTGGCTTCACAGGGCAGTCCGTTCGTCACTCCACTACCGCGCCCCACATGCCCACACACACACACATACACACACACATACACACACCCATACACACACACATAACCCATTACACACAAAGTGCTTGCCACAAATGACCCCCAATCACTTGCTGATCTCGTCAAAGAACATAAACCATCACGCGAACTCCGGAAAATCATCACAGCGGCTTTTGGCGAGTCATCGAACAAAGACGGCCACCGCATTGCGCGCTTTCAAATGCGCTTCTGCGGCTGTCTGGAATGCTCCTCTCTCCGATATTAGGAAGCCACTGGAGCTATGCACTTTTAAATCATCATCTAGATTGAAAACTCATGTCTTTAGAACTGCTTTTTGTGTTTAGTTTGTTGTCCTTCCCCCGCACCTCCGATTAGCACGGTTGGCTACGTACGGTGCGAAAGAAGTTCAACATATATACATCAACACGGTATAGACACATAACCAGACAGATGTGTGCCTATAGCAGTAACTAATTCGCACATACATGACTCGCCATTCCCTAGCTATATTATTTCTCTCGACGTGAGCTTATTCATCGAATAACATCGCACACTGATTCTCGATGTAGCATCCCATAAAATCTTGAATAATCATAACATTCGCCTCCTTGTCATATACAGTTATGTTTCACGTGGAGGAACAGATGCGCGGAAGAAAATGTCTGATGTTTACTTTGTATAATATTCTCCAAAACGACGCGAATTATTATTCTGTGCTTGATGAATATAAAACGGATCTCGGATAGACGCATGTACCGATAGATAGACAGATAGACGCACGGATATTCATATATACGCAGATAAACAGGCAAGTAAATTAATATATCGATAGACAGATGCAAATATAATTAAGACGTGGATTTTAATACATTTTCCGGGAAAAAAACTGTTGTTAGTCTGTTGACAGAATCACATGTGAAATGTGACACATGTTATAATTTAAATGTTTCATTTAATAAACGAATGAATAAATATGGAGGAATGATTGCGTCCTATTGCTCAGACCCTACAACCACCTCTACAATTTAACCCGTACACGCGAAATGCACAAATCCACACCGAGCATGCAAATCAAAATTCGTCTTTTTTCATATTCACGAGATGTATAAATAATTGAATGCATAGCTTTTAGTGTCCGATATATATCCCGTGTGCACGCGGGGTGCGTGAACACGGGCTGCACGTGGATGCATATACGTTTCCACGTGTGTGTTTGTGTCTCCACGTATATGTGTCTTCATGCGTGTGTGTGTCTGAACCGGTCTTGGACCTGTCCTAGGTCCACTCAGCCTTAAATGAGTACCTGATGCGGTGTGTAAACATCGTCACTGGGGATACAAAGGCGGCCGGGGATGGTGCTGGCCACCCACCTCCTCGTGTGCCGTGCTGGCCTTTATAAGTAATCGCTAACAGCACTTGCCACAACAATCTGTTAAGGCTATATCTTTGTCTTTTGTGTGTGTCTCCACGTGTGTGTCTCCTCGTGTATGTGTCTTGACTTGTATGTGTGTCTCCACATGTGTGTGTCTCCACATGCATGTATGTCTCCACGTGTATGTGTCTCCACGTGTATGTGTCTCCACGTGTATGTGTCTTCACGTGTATGTATGTCTCCACGTGTATGTGTCTTCACGTGTATGTATGTCTCCATGTGTATGTGTGTCTCCACATGTGTGTGTCTCCACATGCATGTGTGTCTCCACGTGTGTGTGTCTCCACGTGTGTGTGTCTCCACGTGTGTGTGTCTCCACGTGTGTGTGTCTCCACGTATGTATGTCTCCACGTGTGTGTGTCTCCACGTGTATGTGTCTTCACGTGTATGTATGTCTCCACGTGTGTGTGTCTCCACGTGTGTGTGTCTCCACGTGTGTGTGTCTCCACATGTATGTATGTCTCCACATGTATGTATGTCTCCACGTGTATGTGTGTCTCCACGTGTGTGTCTCCTCGTGTATGTGTCTTGACTTGTATGTGTGTCTCCACGTGTGTGTGTCTCCACATGTATGTATGTCTCCACGTGTATGTGTGTCTTCACGTGTATGTGCGTCTTCACGTGTATGTGTGTCTTCACGTGTATGTGTGTCTCCACGTGTGTGTGTCTCCACATGTATGTGTGTCTTCACGTGTATGTGTGTCTTCACGTGTGTGTGTCTCCACGTGTGTGTGTCTCCTCGTGTATGTGTCTTGACTTGTATGTGTGTCTCCACATGTGTGTGTCTCCACATGCATGTATGTCTCCACGTGTATGTGTCTCCACGTGTGTGTGTCTCCACGTGTGTGTGTCTTCACGTGTATGTATGTCTCCACGTGTGTGTGTCTCCACATGTATGTGTGTCTCCACGTGTATGTGTGTCTCCACATGTATGTGTGTCTCCACATGTATGTGTGTCTCCACGTGTATGTGTGTCTCCACGTGTGTGTGTCTCCACATGTATGTATGTCTCCACGTGTATGTGTGTCTCCACGTGTATGTGTGTCTCCACGTGTGTGTGTCTCCACATGTATGTATGTCTCCACGTGTATGTGTGTCTTCACGTGTATGTGTGTCTCCACGTGTGTGTGTCTCCACATGTATGTGTGTCTTCACGTGTATGTGTGTCTTCACGTGTGTGTGTATCTTCACGTGTGTTTCTTCACGTGTGTGTGTTCACGTGTGTGTATTCACGTGTATGTGTCTTGACTTGTGTGTGTGTGTCTCCACATGTATGTGTATCTTCACATGTATGTGTGTCTCCACGTGTGCGTGTATGTGTCTTTACGTGTATGTATCTGTGTGTCATCGTGTGTGTCTGTTTATGCGTGTAACTCCGTGCTGGTGTGTTTGTGTGTCTTTCGGCTGTCGTGTGTGCGCCTGTTTGTGTATGGTGTGTGTTTAATTTGTATCACATGCTACTGTATTATGTGCGTTGATAAATACAATTTCACGAAAGCTGAAATAAGCGTGGAGATTTGTGAATGACAGAGACTGGAATAGTAACGCGTGGAGCAGAGAACAGTTGAAGACCTCACAGTGACTCGTGGGGGACGCGTGGGCTCGGACACGACTCGTCGCGGACAGAATGGGCCATGATGCCCCCCGCAACTACGATTAGCACGGTTAGCTACGTACGGCGCGAAAGAAGTTCAACATACACGTACGTGCATGGCCGATGGGGCGAGACCGGTAACGGAATGGCTGCCAAAGGAGAGAAACGCGCGTGAGAGGACGCTCGCCGCGGAGCGAAGAGCTCAGCTCGTGTGCGGCTGCTTCGTGCATCGTAACGTCGGCAGAGGAGGCGTCGACGCAGCAGTGGATTGATCACGGCTAATGATGATGATGTTGTTCGTTGGTTACGCTTGCCTGTGCACGTACTATAATGGCAGCCACAAGCCGATTTGAACACGGACTACGATGGACGGATTTCCCTTGCCGTGACAATGGCAGTGACACGCGTGACGCCCCGGACGTGCAACACGCACGACTGCCTTCCCTGCACCTTGCTTGGTAAAGGCAAAGGTGCAGCCCTGCAATCGCTCGCTCACGCCACAGCTCGCTGTACATTCTTATTATGTGACATTGGTAAAAGCGACCCGACACGATTCGTGTGTGAATATGACCATGTTAGAATAATAATACATATTTTCTGGTTGTAAATGTTTCCAGCGTAGTAGTAGTAGTAATGTTTATAGCATGGAAGGGTTGGGGGTGAGGAGGGTAACGCCAACGAGGACAGTGGCGACCCTCACCCTGGACATCAGACGAGGGATTACTCGCCGCCGTGGGTTTGGGGTAACCCGGCAGCATTTCCTGAGCAAGCCTGGCTCTGTGACGAGACCCAAAATGTGGAAACTGTTCAAGCGTTCGCTCGTTTAAACAAATTATGCTGGCTAACGTCAGGCCTCAAAGTCCTCCGGGCATAAACAATAAACGTCGTTTTATTATCGCGTAGACGGACAGAAGGCTGGTCGAATTATCGTGCTTAGATTCCTCCAATACCATGTTTACAATGCGCATTTACATTGCATGAAAACTGCTCAGAAGGAGTGGGAATATTCATCCAGACAGAGAGATGGCCACAGGGGGGAAGCGACCTTTCTTACCGGAGGAAGGCCGGTCCGAATAGCGCGTGCAGTACACCCAGGCAGGCCACAGCATGGCCTTTGAGCCGGGCTCCGCCGAGGCGCGGCTCGCCGCCGAGTCGTGGGCCGGGGTGAGGGCTCCTCTGCCTCCCGCGGGCTCCTCCGTGCACGAGTCGCTGTCGCGAGTCCCGCAGGACTCGGCGCCGACGCTGCTGCTGAGCGCCTCTCGACTCTCACGTCGGGTGAGTCCGCCGAGCTGACCCGGCACCCTCTCGCCGCTCCGCACCCTCGCTTCCTGCTCCTCCTGCTGCTGCTCCTGCTGCTGCTGCTGCTCGCGGCGAGCAGAGTTGGAGTTCTCCTTGCGGCGGCCGAACTCGGGCCTGAGGATGTTCTCGATGAAGAAGTTCGTGACCCTGCTGGGCGGGGAGGGCACGGCTGGCGAGGGCTGCTGCGGCTCCGCGTCGCCCCGCGGGGGGCTCCCCCCCGCGGCGCCGTTTGCCATGGGGGGGGGGGCGACGGGGAGCGCACCCTCCTCCACCGCGGGTTGGGGGTCTGCGTGTCTAACTGTGTGTCTGTTTGTGTGTCGGTCTATCTACGTGTGCGTGGCTGTCTGTATTTCGACGTGTGTCTGTATCTATATAACTATTCGATTATCCGAGCACGTTTGTGGACGTGTGTGTGTCTGTCTGCCTGTCTGTACGTGTGAATCTGTGTGTATCTAGCCGTATGCCTGTGTACATGCGTCTCGATGTTTGTGTGTGTCCTTGTCTTTTTGCGTGTATATCTGTGTGTATATATGTGCTTGGATGTGTGTCTCTATCTTTGTGTATCCGTCTGTGTAAGTATGCTGTTTGTGTGTGCCTGAAAATCTACATATACATCTCTGTGTACGTATGTGCATGTATGTATATGGGTTGGTCTGTGCACCTAGCCTGGCACAAGCGCCGTTGTGACGTCACCACCATTTAGCGGCGAATTTCGATGTCTGTTGTTAGTCTGTGTGTGTATTTATGGGCGTGCATACGCGTGTCGACGTTTGTGTCTGTACGCGTGCATCTGCGTGTGTGTTTGAGTCTGTGAGCGTCTACCTGTGTGTGTCCGTGAGTGACTGACGGTCTAACACAGACAGAACACATGCGCACACAACCAGCGCTCGCACATGGACAGACAGACACGGACAGGACACGGCACAAGAGCGATCACACAGACAGACATGACCGAGAGGACTCGCACAGACAGACAGACATACACACGCAGTCATGCGCACAAGCACTGAGAGATAGCACACAGACACAGTTACACACAGACGCACAGAGTTATACTGATAGAGAAACACGGACACGTGTAGACACACACAGGCACACACATGTTCACACGGACACATGTAGACACACACAGGCACACACATGTTCACACGGACACATGTAGACACACACAGGCACACACATGTCCACGCGCAGTCTCGCGCTCCCTGCCCGTCTCCGGCGCTCCGCACGCAGAGTCCCCTCCCGCCTCTCCCCGCCGCGGACGGGAGAGGGGAGCCCAGTGGGGGTCCTCGCGGCCGCCGGGGAGTCCCCTGGTCCCCTCGTCCCCCCGTCCCCTCGCCCGGCTCAGCTCCGGCACCCCGAGTCCTCCCCGCGCGTCACCGCGAGCCGACGAGAAATGCAAATGAGGTCCCCTTGGTCTTCATGCGCCTGCTCTTGTTCACTTCGCCACGGGGCCTCCTTGAGCTGACGCGTGCGTGTGCACACACGCGTGTACAGCAGCACATGCAAGCACACGCATGCGTGTGCACGCACGCGCTCGCGTCTGCCGCTCGCTCGCCGAGCCGACAGGATTCGTGGTTGGCGGTGGTTGTGGCGAGCGGGTTTTTAAATCTCCACTTCGCCGGGGAGGGAGGGAGCTGCTGATTTCCACACGACCACCACAACCACGACTACCGCTACCAACTCCCACCACCCACAAACAACCACCGCCTCTTTCTCCTCCCACCTCCCTCCCTCCTCCCTCCCTCCTCCATCCTCGGGACGTTCTCGAGCCCAAGCCGCCCCCCTCACGTTGGCCACGCGAGGAGATAAATAATGAAATGAAGCGCCACTTCCCCTCGCCTATTTCTGAGCGCTGACGGAGACACGTGGCCTCTGCGGGGGATAGGGCGCCGGGAGGGTGGGTGGCAATCATATATGGACACACACACGCGTACACGTGTGCGTGTGTGTGTTGTGTACACGTGTGACTATATGTATGCGCACATGTACGCGTACGAGTAATTCAGATATTTGTGCGTCAAGAGTTACTCCACTGCTGGATGAGGGCCTCCCCACGCCGTCCAGGTCAAGGGAGTTATTTGGCCATACTGCCCCACTCTCGTCAGAGCGCGTTGGTGAACCCTGGTAGCATGGACCGCGGATGGGGGGGGGACAGTACAGTACAACTATTTATTTAACTGCACTGCCCTCTGCTGCCCAATACGTAACCCCCACAGGGCCCTGAGGCAGCCTTGGCCGCCCATCACGGGAGTATCCAGGCCCAACCTGCTTCGCTTGTGCTTAGATCTCTCCAGATTGGGCGCGTCGGCAAAGCACATTAACTTCATCGTAGGCACTAAAGAGTACACAACTACACATTATACACACCGTATTATATACACACACAGACACGTCTACATAGACACATACACATATCTTCTGTCACAAACTCCTGGGGAAAGTGCTGTTTGCGAGCACACAAGAGGGTGGGTGGCCAACACCATGCCCGACCGCCTTTGTCTCCCCATACGCACATATATTTATAACGAATACGTACGCGATAATATGCAACTATGCAAACACACGTATACTGTTATAGATACACAAACATATCTGCACGTATGCACACATTGAATTATACAACAGCCGACATTCGCCACGAAGTGGCGGTGATGTCACAACGGCGCTTGCGCCAGGCTAAGTGCACGTACACACAGATGTGTACACACATTGCACGCAAATAAACCAACATACACGTACAACGTATACCTGTACACGTATGATCTAGAATGCACGCGTGTATATAAAATATTTGTTGAACGACAACCAGTAACCGTCTGTATTATCGATGTTTGTGTTTGTTCCAAAAGTCAGGAGCCGATCACCAAGTCCTGTGGAAGGCTATAAACGAACGGCATGGCGCGTGCGACTCTGATTGGCCGACGGCAGCGCAAGGGACAGCGACCTCCACGTGGGCCGGGTGAGTCCCCACATGGCGATCGAGCCGCGGCCCTGCAGCTGCTTGCTCACGCCACTGCTGGTGGAAAGGCCTCTCCACTCGAGGAAGCTCGAGAGAGTATTTGGTCTACTCTTCCACGTTAACACCACTAAACGCACCACCGCAATTACACACGAACAACATTTAGGCCGATCGGCGATCTGCGAAGCGCCACTGACACCGCTGGGGGACAGCGACACGGCGGGTGAAGGATCGCGGCCGTTGTCCCAAGTGCCGCGCGGGACCCTGACGCCGAGCCGCGTCTCCCTCGGGATCGCACTCCCAGCGCGCTGCTCGCCGTTGTTGCACCGCCGTGGCCGCCCCTCCATGTCTCGCCGTGACACGCGAACGCGTCCTGCGTATTGCGCGAGACCACGGGCCGGCAACCTGCTGCTCCGGAGCCGGACGCCGCGGCTCTTTCAGGACCGCTTCGCGACGTTCTTTATCCAGGAGCCACCAGCTCGTGCCCACCGCAGTGCGCCGCGGCTCTTGAATGATTGCGGGGTTTTATTCTTACCGAACTCGAAAAAATTGCATCTTCGGGTTGTGTTTGGTTTCCTACACCTGCTGTAGACTTTCTAATTGTACGGTAAACCGGCAACCGGATTTCACCGATTATTTCATTCGGTTACCGGTAATGCAATAAACCGATTTTAATCGTCGTACCGTATAAACACGCATGTATGCATACACATAGTAATAACACAGATGTGTACACACGTTCCACGCACATATACCCAATACAAATACAGTATATACCGGTATACATACACAGACGCACTTGTAGGTACACATTAATAAATCCCCCGTATAGCCTTTAACAGACTGATGGGGCAAGTGCTGTTAGCGAGCATCATCAATGAAGGCCGACACGTGACATGAGCGGGTGGGTGGCAGCACCACGCCTGGCCGTCTTTGTCTCCCCAGTGGTGCTCACGTTGACTCCCCGCAGCAGGTAGTCTTCTCAGGCGAGCTCATACAATCGTCACTGATCTGTACCCTTCGTGGAAATCGAACTCAGGTTGTTGTGATACATACACGTGTCTGTATGTTCCACATATTCACATACAGACATTTACATACATCTATTAACGTGTCTGTATGCTCCACATATTCACATACAGACATTTACATACATCTATTAACGTGTCTGTATGTTCCACATATTCACATACAGACATTTACATACATCTATTAACGTGTATGAACACGCACAGACGTACGCTCTAAATAGACGCACACACGTGTGTACATGCATATATAGTACAGTACACGTAAACACACACACGTGTACGTACATGTGCTGACACACCCTGCATACGTACAGCAGGATATGTATACACACGAGGGGTTGCACTGGCAAGTGCTGCGTGTTGATGTCACGGCCTCGTCTCCTCCTGGCTCTCTTCCTGTGCCCGTCCAGGGCGCGCACCGCGGGCACCAAGACGGCCGCTCCCTGCCGACTGCTGCCCCACGCAGCCGAGAATGCGCCCCGGGCGATGCGCGCGGAGGGCGGCCTCGAGACGCAGACGCAGGGAGGGGGACCCCCAGCAACCTCTCAGCTGGTGACTTTACACCAAGAGTAACAGCGACGACAACAACCTGTGGTGACGAGTAACAGCGACAACGACAACCTGTGGTGACGAGTAACAGCGACAACGACAGCCTGTGGTGACGTGAACAGAGTCGAGAGAGGCTCTCAGCTGGTGACTTTACACCAAGAGTAACAACGACAACGACAACCTGTGGTGACGAGTAACAGCGACAACGACAGCCTGTGGTGACGAGAACAGAGTCGAGAGAGGCTCTCAGCTGGTGACTTTACACCAAGAGTAACAGCGACAACGACAGCCTGTGGTGACGAGAACAGAGTCGAGAGAGGCTCTCAGCTGGTGACTTTACACCAAGAGTAACAGCGACAACGACAGCCTGTGGTGACGTGAACAGAGTCGAGAGAGGCTCTCAGCTGGTGACTTTACACCAAGAGTAACAGCGACAACGACAACCTGTGGTGACGAGTAACAGCGACAACGACAACCTGTGGTGACGAGTAACAACGACAACGACAACCTGTGGTGACGAGTAACAGCGACAACGACAACCTGTGGTGACGAGTAACAGCGACAACGACAACCTGTGGTGACGAGTAACAGCGACAACGACAACCTGTGGTGACGAGTAACAGCGACAACGACAACCTGTGGTGACGAGTAACAGCGACAACGACAACCTGTGGTGACGAGTAACAACGACAACAACAACCTGTGGTGACGAGTAACAGCGACAACAACAACCTGTGGCGACGTGAACAGAGTCGAGAGAGGCTCTCAGCTGGTGACTTTACACCACGAGTAACAACGACGACGACAACCTGTGGCGACGAGTAACAGCGACGACAACAACAACGACAACTTGTGATCCCAGCAAACTGGGACTTCACTCTCCCACCTGCACGTTGAGTCGCACCCTACTCCACGGAACGCACAGAATCAGAGTGACACACACACACTTCACAGGGACTGAAGTGTTATTGTATTTGTATCTACACGTACTATACACGCACACATGTATACACGTGTATACATAGTTGGACATAATATACATGCATATAGACTCACAAATAAACAGAAACATAGACATAAATCAACTTTAGACACCGAATTACATAACCAAAGAAAAATATCCCCCATATAGCCTTTTCAAGGTGTTGGAGCAAGTCCTGTTCGTGGGAACCTATACAGGCCACACGGACGGGAGGTCTGTACGTATGTATATTGACTGGCCTTTTGCCCGTCCAAGGACGGGTTGTATTGCAGTGAATCTGAAACTTTCAAGCGAAAAGCAGACCCGACGTGATAGCCATTGCATCAATTCGTGTGCAATGTGTAAGGGCGCCGTGACACAGACCTATTGCATTTAAAGGTTATAATCCCTTGTTCATCATGACGTCCTTTTTACTTTGATGTCTCAACAACAGCGTGACGGAGATCACGTAACGTGAGGGTTCTGCCTTTGTAGTGAGGGTTGTGAGTTGACGCCGAGGAGGGGGGTGGAGGCGCCTCGCTCCTCATGTGGAGTGACGTCCGCCGCTAATTGTTATTAATGGCGGGGGCTATTTGGAGGACGTCACCTTATAATTATTATTCATGAGGGGGGTTGTTCTATGTGGCGTGACGTCGCCTGCTCATGATTATTAATGAGGGGGGCTGTTCAATGTGGAGGACGTCACCTGCTCATGGATATTAATGAGGGGGGCTGGTCGCTGTGGAATGAGGTCACGAGCGTTAAGGACAGACAGTCCTGGGTGATTCTAGTGGGTATGAAGGCACGCGTATATAGTGTAACAACACATCCATAGCCTGCGTCATCATCATTATCATCATCAGCCATGATCAATTAACTGCTGGATGAAGGCCTCCCCATGCCGCCGCCACCTCTCGCGATCCCGCGATGCGATAGCCCATTGATCCGCTGCTCATTAACGCGGCTCATCGCTCCATCTCCGCGCTAGATGCCCTTTCAGAAGCATCCCATTCCTCGGCTGCCGCTCCGTTATCACCAACCACACATCCCACGTCCCTTCTGATCACGACGAGTGCTGTCCGAGCCCACTTCTACTCACGGCTTGAACGATGTCATTCACCTGCGTCTTGTGTTAGCTCACCCTGTGCTCCGCGTCCTCTCTCGCGGTGTCATTCCAAGTCTGCTTCTCTCTCCGCTCCTTTGCGCACTTTGCTGTTGTTGTTCCTCACGATGCGTCCACGGTGCTTCACAGCAGGTAGCACGCACTCATTAAACTCGATCTTTTAAATATATAGTTCCGTGTTAATTATTGTTAACCTGCTCTCGTCCACACAAGTAGGTATATATATATTCTTGGGCCTTTCGGTAAAATCGGCAGGTTCAAATACAATACATGACTTTACCCAAAGACCCAAGAATATGAATTCCTGCAATCACGAAAGCTTTAAGTCAAGCTTTAAGTACGTATATATACACATGTTCACTGTATAGCCAAACACATGTATGTATGCATATGTCTATATACTGTATGTACGACATCATCTGCAGTCACAAATGTGATATCTCGCGAGGCGACAGCTGATTCACTGGGACACTCGGTTCCGCCTGCCGCCCGTCCACCCAGCGGCGAAGGAGGTGGGTGGGTGGACCACAGCGAGTCGACGACGTCGCGTGTGCTGGATGATGTGTGGTGACATTATTCAGGTGTGATACGCACATTACTGTAGCGTTATGTTTATATCGTGAATATTACATACGTACATACACTTATCGCGTACGTAAACATATACCCACATGTATGTACACAGACATGCACACGTTTATGTACTAGTGTCTATGTTATTGTACTACTGTCTGTGTTGTTGTACTCGTGTCTATGTTATTCATTTTAGTGACCCAGTCACTCTTGCAAATGAGACGCATCCTGGTCTCTTGAGTTATCTCCTGGTTACACAAAATACACAAACTGTACACATACAGCACACGCCAAACACAAAGATCCCTGCACGGTTAAGAAATACAATGGTGGCAAGTGCAGTCGGCGAGCGCCAATTAAAGTGTGACTCTTGGCAAAAAATAGACTTAATGTATCATCCTGAAACGCCGTGCGCATGAAATAAAATGACAAACAATTAGAAAATAATGTCAAAACAAGACACACAACGAATATTGCATCAGAAACGTGGGCACTTACAATCAAGTTTAACAAAGGCTAAAACGTGCGCAAAGAGGCACGTAGAGGTGCACGCTTGGAATTGCAGAGAAACGGACGTTGGAGGCAAGAAATAGAGAGAGAACCAATGAAACTCGAGGCCTGTTTACTGCCGATCAGAGTGAGAGGCCTTGCGCAGAACGCGTTGCCAGACGAGAAACGGGATGACAGCCAAACCGCTTTGTTTTAAAACCGCACGCGACGACGACCGCGAAGATGGAGCGGAGAGGTCCCGTGGGGTAAAACGCGTCACGTGATGCGCGTCGTGGCTTCATGCGGCCATGAGTGATGGCGACGGCGTGGAGGTGCCTTTATCCAGCAGTGTTTGGAGCATGGCTGATGATATATCTCGAAACACAACACAAGAACAATAACAAGTTGGAAACACAGAAGACGTTTCTCCAACACATGAATGTGACATGTGTGTAATTACATGTGTATCCCAGTGCCGTGCCGGCCTTCATTGGTGCTCTCAACCCGCACTTGCCCCCAAAGTCAGTTAAGGCTATTCGGGGGGATCTTTATATTTGACAGTTCTGTATATGCGGCTGAGTGTTACGACAGTGATGAGCGCACTGTGGACCCGTTCCCCTTCGTTTGAATCCTCTTCACGGCTAAAATCAGTGGCGAGCGGGCCTTGAATCGTAGCGAAGTATGGTCAAACAACCCCGACGAGCGACATTGCGTTCGTAGGTAGGCCTCCATCCAGCACTGGATTGACACATGACTGTATATGTTGTATTTATTAAGCATACATTCGTGTTTATTGAACGTGAAAAATCGTACTCACACATAAAAAAGCACACATACACACCTGTGTAAATACATATGCACACATAGCCACAAAAACAAAGACGCACACATATATACTCACTAGCACTCTTCTAGCATACATACACACATACAATCCACATTCACCAAACATTACTATGGAGTGAAGTTACACCTCGGTTAAGGAAGTAGATGCGTTCTATAACGTCACTTTGTTAGTATAAACTTCGTTGCGAGAGGTCGATATAACATGGAAGGTATAGGGATGCGTTCCAGGACTTCGGACAAGGGGGTACAAGATGACAACATTGCTGCACAGTTACCTGCACTTTGTCTGCTTGGTCTAAAGCGGTCTCTACGGTGGACTGCGCCAACACTCATGGACGCGCCACTTCACTTTGTTTTAATCTCCCGCCTCTAACCTCCTTATGATCGGCATTTTCCTTCCGCAAGAGGTGGATTTACACTGCAATTGTTGCCCAGTAAGGCTACGAGCACTAGATGGTTCGGTTGGATGACACAATGGGGGTAGTGCAATCACTGTATCACTGCAAAAGACACGATCACATTGTACCAACACGGGGAGTTCGGGCGATGACAGGCAGGAGGGCCGGATAACCTCTTGGCTGCTGAGGATGTCGCCTCAAGAAACCCCACTCAGTTGCGTCGACAGGACACGCGCACTGTTTAAAACGTTTGAATTGATTTGCATAATTTCAGGGTTTTTTTTTTTACAAAAGTAGGGGTGGCGAGGGGCCCCTACACGGCCCACTTCGTTATAAAGGAGGTATTACTGTACATAACAAAGGAGGGATTATTGCACGTAACAAAATAGGTATTACTGCAAATAACAAAGGAGGTATTACTGTACTTAATGTAACAGGCTAGCCTATCCCTCACCTCCAGTGTCGTAACGAGGGGGCAGGCCGGTTAATAAAGACAACAATAATTGACGAGTATGGAGGCAATGAGTGGATAATCTGCGTTGTGTTCTGCTCTCCTCTTGGGGATCGAGTGACTCCACCACCGAGGCACACTAGAGGGTTGTGGAACTGCAACTCTTGATTTCAAAGTGTCCTGAGGAGCGTTCGTGCATCTGTAATTATGACCAGATGCACACCAATCGACCCCACGTTACACGACACCTCACTGCTAAATCCCTGTACAGCGTCCAGCCCAATCTGAAAAGGTGCCCTGTCGCCTGCATTGATTCACTCCACTGGTGGGCGTGGTGTACTTTGCAGTCACGTGAGCATGGGCCAATCCACGGCCATCATTAACTCCATTGATAACAGTGTAACAAAAATAATTCTGGGTAGTGTTATTTCCCAATTGATTATGCCTCAAAAGTACAGAAAATGGCTATTCTTCCCCACAAACTCTGCTTTTGTGACCAGGACAGTGATATTTTGAAAATGTACCTATTTTCAATGAGAAAACGGGCACATTTGTGTATTTTCGTTCACATGATGTAAGAAAAAACAACATATGAATACAAATTAACATGTATTTATACTAAAGTAATACAAAAATGGCAACAAAATATTTAGACACCAAGGTGTACTACCACAGGCGGGACTGGCCACAGCGGACCGAGTTCTCTGTGGGGAGGAACAACGTCAAGTGGGAGCCACTGGTGAACCCCCTGAGGTGCTGATGCCACCACCGCACATCAAATTGGGCCTCATGAAACAATTTGTCAGAACTGTAGATAAGGAGTCGGCAGCCTTCAAGTACCTTCAAGACTTCTTCCTTAAGCTGTCTGAGGCCAAGGTCAAAGCCGGTGTCTTCGTCAGACCACAGATAAAGAAGATCTTGGAGTGCAATGAATTCCCCAAGAAGCTCACTAGTAAGGAGAAAGCGGCTTGGAACAGCTTTGTCGCAGTGGTTCGTGGCTTCCTGGGCAATCACAAGGTCTAAAACTATGAAAAAAACTTAAACTGGTGAAGAACTACGGCACAATAGGCTGTAGGATGTCCCTCAAAGTCCATATCCTTGATGCTCATCTTGATCAATTCAGGGAGAATATGGAAGCTTACTTGCAGGAGCAAGGCGAGCGCTTCCACCAGGATATACTGGACTTTGAACGCCGCTACCAATGACAGTATAACGAGAACATGATAGGAGACTACATTTAGGGGCTGATTTGTGAAAGTGATTTACAGTATAATCGTAAATCTCGAAAAACTACTCACTTCTATATCTTTTGTAGTCATTTTCGTATTGCTTTAGTATAAATACATCTTAATTCTGATTCATATGTTGTTTTTTCTGACTTTATGTGAATGAAAAGACACAAATTCGCCCGTTTTCTCATTGAAAATATGTACATTTCAAAATATCACTGTCCTGGTCACAAAAGCAAAGTTTGTGGGGAATAATAGCCATTTTCTATCCTTTTTAGGCATAATCAATTACGAAATAACACTTACTGTCCAGGAACAAAGATTGTGTTACATAGTGTAATTATACGTGTGATTCATTACATTAAGCCCATACTGGCAACATTAAGAAAGGAGGCATTACTGTACAAGGCAAAGATCCCCGTATGTAGTGGATAGACTCTTGGAGTGTTGACAGCGAGCACATTCGGGTCGACACGTTGCACGAGAGGGTGGTAATGCCGGCACCACGCCACGCCACTTTTGTCTTCCCAGTGCAAATGCGTACACGCCGCGCCAAGTACTTATTAATTGCTGAATCGATCTAAGGGAAGGACCAGCTGTCCTTCTTTGAGGCGCTGCCAAATAGCAAGCAGCATATGAACTTGTTGGCGGTACCATAGTACCCCGGCACTCGCAAAATGTCCGTGATGCAGTCATTTTTAGTCTGTTGATGGTCGGCGATGCAGCAATCGACTCATCTGGACAAGCTGTACTCACGATGTAACACTCTGGTGCTTACGAGCGTTCAGGGTTTCAGCGCCATCGTCCTCGCTGCGTTTCGACATCGTGGACGAGCACTGATTTCGGATTGATTGGTACCCAGTCACGGAGTTAAGTACACCCCTGAAAAAATAGTGTCCCAGAAATAGAATATTTAATTGCCTCGGCCATTTTGTATTATTTGGTATCCCGGGGTACCGCCATGAGGATCATATCATGGCATGCTACTACATGAGCATGGTGTGTATACTGCAAACAGATGCACAGTGGTGAAAATGTGCCGGTATCTGACTGTTGGCCACACCTGCACATTCCGCAACACCAAACACGTGCGTGCTGGCATTCTGCATAAGGGTTCGTATTCCTCACTCCTCTGTCGGGAGCTGGACCGGTACCGCCTGGATCTCTGTGGTATTCAAGAGGTCCAGTGGACCAGCTCTGGCTCCTGCCACCATGAGGGGTGGACAGTCCTCTACTCAGGGCAGGAGACTGCCAAACAACAGGGAGTGGTTCTTCTTCTGAACAAAATAATGATACAATGGGAGGCTGATCAATGCCCAGGTACGGTCAAGGGATGGCTCCCTATTGCTCAACCATGTTACGTATGCCGATGATCCTGGTAATTGCCGCTCACTCAGAGAAGGAGTTGGAGGCGCTGCTGCTGAACCTGGAGCGTGCCACTAAGTGGTGGGGCCTTACCATCAGCCACTCCAAAACTAAGCACCTGCCTGGGTATTTTTTTACCATCCGACACTCCACCCCCACAACTCCCAATTGGTGATGGGGCAGTTGTGGAGAGAGTGGAGAGTTTCCCATACGTGGGCAGTGTGCTCATGACCGGCTCCGGTTTGACAGCAGAGGTCTCACTCCGAATCAGTCGAGTGGCATTATCTTTTCGTCGGTTGTGTAACGTTGTGTGGAAGCTACACCTGGTCTGTTGCCCCACACGAAGCTTCAGGTCTTCTCGGCCATGGTGATTCCCTCCCTTCTCTACGCTTATGAAACGTGGACCCGGCTAATGGAACATCTTCGCCGGTTAGAAACATTTAGGCTGGCCTGCCTACGATCCATCCATGGTGGATTGTGTGAGGAGCTCACAAATCCTTGAAAAATCTGGACAAAGTCCCATCGGTGAGCTCCTCCGGTAGGCAAGGCTGCATTGGCTGGGCCATGTAGCCCGCATGCCCAGTCACCGCATGCCTAAACAGCTTTTGTTCGGCCGGATAGTGGGGGCTAAACGGGCGTGGCGCGGCCTAGAGAAGAGATAGAGTGATTGGGTACAGAAGGATGTGGAGCTGAATGGACTTGCCGATGACTGGTACCAGCGGTGTCAGGATCGGCCTCTGTGGAAGAGGCACGTGAAGGACGCTACTGTGCAGTTGGAGGCAGTCGCCCTCTAACAACAATGGAGGGCGGAGGAGCAACGCTCACAACAACGAGCGGAGCGCCGGGTGGCTAAAGCACAGCAAGTTGGCACAGTATGAGGCACAGGTGGTGCATCAGCCAGTCATCTCAGTCAGTCGACCCGTGGCACCTGGGTCTGCCCCGTGACCTCCTGCTAGCGGGCGTTCGACACTTCACGTGGCCTCAACGTGCACACAGCCTGGCACAAGTGTCGTTGTGACGTCGCCGCCACTTCGTGGTGAATGGCGGTTGCTGTTGCTCGACTTAGAGATAAAGATCCCTCGTGTTGCCTTAACAGACTGCTAAGGCAAGTTGTTAGAGAGTGGCGCTATGAAGGCCGGTACGGCACACGAGGGGGGTGGGTGGCCAACACCACGCCAGGCCGCCTTTGTCTCCCTAGTGGCGATGTTTACACATCGTAACATATACTCGTTTGAGGCTGAATCCACTTAGGGGAGGCCCAGGACCGGTTCAGATAATCGCTATTGGTGTTGGCCGTGAGCGGGATCGAACTCGGCTCGCAGGGTTCGTATCGCAGCACGCTAACCATGACGCTACTGCTCGACTTAATTTTAAATGAGTATCTGGTGTGGTGTGTAAACATCGTGGTGCTAGCCACGAACCCTTTCGAACCTTCATAGGTGCTGGCTAACGACACTTGCTCATTCAGTCTGTGAAGGATATACGGGTGATCTTTGCCTTGTTGCTGGCTAACAAGACTTGCCCCAACAATCTGTTCAGAGGCTATACGGGGGATCATTGCCTGTGTGCGTGGTCGTGAACACGGGCAGCAGGCCGAGTGGGTTTCATGGCGGCGGATCTGCACGTGCACCACCCCGTCCTTTGCATCCGCGTGCGTAATAATTGAGGCTGTGGTTGTCCTGTTGGCTAGATGCTTGATTATTTATTAATTTAGAACTAAGCAAGGTAACACAATACAGTTTGGATTCAGACAGCGACTTTGCGTTCATGCAGATTCATATAGCGACCACATTTCTAGACGATATTCAGAACACTGGGATATGTGGTGAACACGTGGGCGAATGCGGTATATGCCACGCATGCTTGTACCGCATTGTATCCGACCAGAGACAGTCATAGCCACAGAAGCGACTTGACGCTATAACACACAATTTGCAGCACAACGTGGATTTCTAAAGTCTCAGCGCGACCTCATCTCAAGATGCCGTACAGAAACATCGAGCAGTCATAAGACTCTACGTGGATCTAGGTGTTTCTATGTGAGCCTATGGTTATCTGTGTGATTTTATGGGCGAGACAGAGGTCGTCAGGCATAGGCGGAGGTCTTGATCCTGGTTTCAACAGGGGAAGGGAGTCCACTGCACGGATGACTGGGGGAATGAACGACTTCCGACTGAGCGAAGGTTGACTCAGAGGCCGTTTCCCGAAACGTTGCCTATTATATATTTGTCATTTTAAGGCAGTGATCTTCACAAATCTGTTCAGTTTTTTGGATGAGAGGGAGAGAGGTTGGAGGGGAGACGTAGGAGACTGCGTGAAGGGGATTAGAGTGGACTGAAGGGGGAGGGAAGACAGCAGTGGGTCTGTTTAGGAGCTTGCAGGCGGTGATCGTAACCTTGAAGTTGATCAGAAAACAAATCTTCGGTGGAGTAAATATTGGTGCAGTTAACATCGGTTGCAGTTAATATACGTGGCCCACAAGTCGTGTGTGAATGTGAGTACTGTACGTGCAGGCTCGGAGCGCCTCTTTCCCGGTTGTTACCGCGAGATCCCAACGCACCTCGAGTCGTTTCCACCTTCAATGAATGTTGGGGTGAAGGCGCAGAAGCGCTGATATTGCTCGCTCACGCCACTACTCACTCGAGGGAGATGAATAGAAACCCTCTCAAGTGATGTCTGGCCTACTCGTCCACGCTGGCCAGACAACTGGAAGAGGTAAATAACAAAATAAACCAATAATAGTGAAGCACCACGCCAGGATGAAGGCCTCCCCATGGCCAGTCGGTTGATGGGGGTGGATTGCACAGATTTTAATCTAGATTTGAAGTTGAATCTAGATTTGAAGTTTAATCTAGATTTGAAGTTTAATCTAGATTTGAAGTTTTATCTAGATTTGAAGTTTGATCTGGATTTGAAGTTTAATCTGGATTTGAAGTTTTATCTAGATTTGAAGTTTGATCTAGATTTGCAGTTTAATCTAGATTTGAAGTTTTATCTAGATTTGAAGTTTGATCTAGATTTGAAGTTTAATCTAGATTTGAAGTTTTATCTAGATTTGAAGTTTAATCTGGATTTGAAGTTTTATCTAGATTTGAAGTTTAATCTAGATTTGAAATTTAATCTAGATTTGAAATTTGATCTAGATTTGAAGTTTGATCTAGATTTGAAGTTTTATCTAGATTTGAAGTTTAATCTGGATTTGAAGTTTTATCTAGATTTGCAGTTTAATCTAGATTTGAAGTTTTATCTAGATTTGAAGTTTAATCTAGATTTGAAATTTGATCTAGATTTGAAGTTTGATCTAGATTTGAAGTTTAATCTAGATTTGAAGTTTGATCTAGATTTGAAGTTTAATCTAGATTTGAAGTTTAATCTAGATTTGAAGTTGAATCTAGATTTGAAGTTTAATCTAGATTTGAAGTTTAATCTAGATTTGAAGTTTTATCTAGATTTGAAGTTTGATCTGGATTTGAAGTTTAATCTGGATTTGAAGTTTTATCTAGATTTGAAGTTTGATCTAGATTTGCAGTTTAATCTAGATTTGAAGTTTTATCTAGATTTGAAGTTTGATCTAGATTTGAAGTTTAATCTAGATTTGAAGTTTTATCTAGATTTGAAGTTTAATCTGGATTTGAAGTTTTATCTAGATTTGAAGTTTAATCTAGATTTGAAATTTAATCTAGATTTGAAATTTGATCTAGATTTGAAGTTTGATCTAGATTTGAAGTTTTATCTAGATTTGAAGTTTAATCTGGATTTGAAGTTTTATCTAGATTTGAAGTTTAATCTAGATTTGAAATTTGATCTAGATTTGAAGTTTGATCTAGATTTGAAGTTTAATCTAGATTTGAAGTTTGATCTAGATTTGAAGTTTAATCTAGATTTGAAGTTTAATCGTGACTGCAGGAGCCCAGATTTTACCACAGCGGTCAATGCGAGCTGATGAAGAGGGAGAAGGTAGTGGGGAGGGGGGACAGCACCGGTTCGGAAATCCCTAACCACGAATGGTAGCCGTGGTCGGGAATCGAACTCAGCTCGCTTGGTGAATAAAGGATTGTGCAAGCCATTCTGCTGCTGCCGCTCCTCCTCCTGTACACCGCGCCTCAGTGCCACCACATCCAGAAGCACCCCGCCTCACGTCACATCCCTTGACATATTTCTTCACTTCAGGCTCATTTATGCTCAGTTTGCGTGAGCTTTTAGCGACGTTCCTCCTATGCCTCCGTCTCCACCAGGAATAGGCGTAGGGTGGTCTAAGCGGAAGCGGTGATTGTCCCGGCCGTGCCGTAGAGTTGTGCGATTCCTCGAAGTTTCACGCAGTCAGACACAGAGGCACGAGGCACATTGTCTACATGCTATTATATATATAAAACACCTGTATATGCACAGCTGTTATATCACCTATATATACACATACAGCTGATATATATTCACATTCCTTATTGCCGTACAAATACCGGAGGAAGGGCCTTTGCTATTGATGCCCCCAGGGTCTGAAATTATATCACCAATAAACTGCAACTTGGATCACTACCTGTGAAATCTTCACTCAAAACTGCTCTAGAGGAGCTGTACACCCCTAGCTTCCACTGGCTATTCAGGGTGGCCTGAAATAAAATGTATCGCTCCGGATGACCGCTGCAAAGTATGATCTTGAGTTTTGATTATAGTGTGCTGATCTTAAAAGGTGCACTGGAAGTTTTTGATCCTCCTGCTGATATTCCTGCTGTTATGGAGTGACTCATGCTGCCAGCTATGGCTGCAACGTTTGGTCGTACATGTTATGTATATTGTTTATTGTTACATTTAAATCACAGTTCCTATGATCACTGTTACATTGTTTTAATTGCTTTATTTTTGTGATTTCAATAACGTGTGGTTTAGCCATGTTTGTTTCTTGAAGTACAGAGTTAGCCTGATAACTTGAATCTAAATTGTCTTAGACTTATATCCCACTGGGATTTTTGCACACAGCGATGATATACGGTGTTTTTTCTGGAAGACTTTGCTGTTTTTTCCTGGATTTTTCTGTTGAGCGTAGTCACTTTAAGATGTTCTTTGTTCACGTTTTTGTTTGTTGCGGTTGCACTCGAGTCAAGAGCCGCATGGCTCACAGGGCTATACCTAATAAATGAAACAAAAAACTAAAATGAAGCTATACAGAGGTGTTATATATATAGTCCCTTCAAGGCGCAGTGTTGGTGACGAATTTGACGAATCTCTTGTAGTTATCGTCAGTGCTGCGTGTGTCAGTACTCGTCAGTGCTGCGTGTGTCAGTAGTCGTCAGTGCTGCGTGTGTCAGTAGTCGTCAGTGCTGCGTGTGTCAGTAGTCGTCAGTGCTGCGTGTGTCAGTAGTCGTCAGTGCTGCGTGTGTCAGTAGTTGTCAGTGCTGCGTGTGTCAGTAGTCGTCAGTGCTGCGTGTGTCAGTAGTCGTCAGTGCTGCGTGTGTCAGTAGTCGTCAGTGCTGCGTGTGTCAGTAGTTGTCAGTGCTGCGTGTGTCAGTAGTTGTCAGTGCTGCGTGTGTCAGTAGTTGTCAGTGCTGCGTGTGTCAGTAGTTGTCAGTGCTGCGTGTGTCAGTAGTCGTCAGTGCTGCGTGTGTCAGTAGTTGTCAGTGCTGCGTGTGTCAGTAGTTGTCAGTGCTGCGTGTGTCAGTAGTCGTCAGTGCTGCGTGTGTCAGTAGTTGTCAGTGCTGCGTGTGTCAGTAGTTGTCAGTGCTGCGTGTGTCAGTAGTCGTCAGTGCTGCGTGTGTCAGTAGTTGTTAGTGCTGCGTGTGTCAGTAGTTGTCAGTGCTGCGTGTGTCAGTAGTCGTCAGTGCTGCGTGTGTCAGTAGTTGTCAGTGCTGCGTGTGTCAGTAGTTGTCAGTGCTGCGTGTGTCAGTAGTGTCAGTGCTGCGTGTGTCAGTAGTGTCAGTGCTGCGTGTGTCAGTAGTCGTCAGTGCTGCGTGTGTCAGTAGTTGTCAGTGCTGCGTGTGTCAGTAGTTGTCAGTGCTGCGTGTGTCAGTAGTCGTCAGTGCTGCGTGTGTCAGTAGTTGTCAGTGCTGCCTGTGTCAGTAGTCGTCAGTGCTGCGTGTGTCAGTAGTCGTCAGTGCTGCGTGTGTCAGTAGTTGTCAGTGCTGCGTGTGTCAGTAGTTGTCAGTGCTGCGTGTTTCAGTACTCGTCAGTGCTGCGTGTGTCAGTAGTTGTCAGTGCTGCGTGTGTCAGTAGTCGTCAGTGCTGCGTGTGTCAGTAGTTGTCAGTGCTGCGTGTGTCAGTAGTTGTCAGTGCTGCGTGTGTCAGTAGTCGTCAGTGCTGCGTGTGTCAGTAGTTGTCAGTGCTGCGTGTGTCAGTAGTTGTCAGTGCTGCGTGTGTCAGTAGTTGTCAGTGCTGCGTGTGTCAGTACTCGTCAGCGCTGCGTGTGTCAGTAGTCGTCAGTGCTGCGTGTGTCAGTACTCGTCAGTGCTGCGTGTGTCAGTAGTTGTCAGTGCTGCGTGTGTCAGTACTCGTCAGTGCTGCGTGTGTCAGTAGTCGTCAGTGCTGCGTGTGTCAGTACTCGTCAGCGCTGCGTGTGTCAGTACTCGTCAGTGCTGCGTGTGTCAGTACTCGTCAGTGCTGCGTGTGTCAGTAGTTGTCAGTGCTGCGTGTGTCAGTAGTCGTCAGTGCTGCGTGTGTCAGTAGTTGTCAGTGCTGCGTGTGTCAGTAGTTGTCAGTGCTGCGTGTGTCAGTACTCGTCAGTGCTGCGTGTGTCAGTACTCGTCAGCGCTGCGTGTGTCAGTAGTTGTCAGCGCTGCGTGTGTCAGTAGTTGTCAGTGCTGCGTGTGTCAGTAGTTGTCAGTGCTGCATGTGTCAGTACTCGTCAGTGCTGCGTGTGTCAGTACTCGTCAGTGCTGCGTGTGTCAATAGTCGTCAGTGCTGCGTGTGTCAGTAGTTGTCAGCGCTGCGTGTGTCAGTAGTTGTCAGTGCTGCGTGTGTCAGTAGTTGTCAGTGCTGCGTGTGTCAGTAGTTGTCAGCGCTGCGTGTGTCAGTACTCGTCAGTGCTGCGTGTGTCAGTAGTTGTCAGTGCTGCGTGTATCAGTAGTTGTCAGTGCTGCGTGTGTCAGTAGTTGTCAGTGCTGCGTGTGTCAGTAGTTGTCAATGCTGCGTGTGTCAGTAGTCGTCAGTGCTGCGTGTGTCAGTAGTTGTCAGTGCTGCGTGTGTCAGTAGTTGTAAGTGCTGCGTGTGTCAGTAGTTGTCAGTGCTGCGTGTGTCAGTACTCGTCAGTGCTGCGTGTGTCAGTAGTCGTCAGTGCTGCGTGTGTCAGTAGTCGTCAGTGCTGCGTGTGTCAGTAGTCGTCAGTGCTGCGTGTGTCAGTAGTTGTAAGTGCTGCGTGTGTCAGTAGTTGTCAGTGCTGCGTGTGTCAGTAGTCGTCAGTGCTGCGTGTGTCAGTAGTTGTCAGCGCTGCGTGTGTCAGTACTCGTCAGTGCTGCGTGTGTCAGTAGTGTCAGCGCTGCGTGTGTCAGTAGTTGTCAGTGCTGCGTGTGTCAGTAGTTGTAAGTGCTGCGTGTGTCAGTAGTCGTCAGTGCTGCGTGTGTCAGTAGTCGTCAGTGCTGCGTGTGTCAGTAGTCGTCAGTGCTGCGTGTGTCAGTAGTCGTCAGTGCTGCGTGTGTCAGTAGTTGTCAGTGCTGCGTGTGTCAGTAGTTGTCAGTGCTGCGTGTGTCAGTAGTCGTCAGTGCTGCGTGTGTCAGTAGTTGTCAGTGCTGCGTGTGTCAGTACTCGTCAGTGCTGCGTGTGTCAGTAGTTGTCAGCGCTGCGTGTGTCAGTAGTTGTCAGTGCTGCGTGTGTCAGTACTCGTCAGTGCTGCGTGTGTCAGTACTCGTCAGTGCTGCGTGTGTCAGTAGTTGTCAGCGCTGCGTGTGTCAGTAGTTGTCAGTGCTGCGTGTGTCAGTAGTTGTCAGTGCTGCGTGTGTCAGTACTCGTCAGTGCTGCGTGTGTCAGTACTCGTAAGTGCTGCGTGTGTCAGTAGTTGTCAGCGCTGCGTGTGTCAGTAGTTGTCAGTGCTGCGTGTGTCAGTAGTTCGTCAGTGCTGCGTGTGTCAGTAGTTGTCAGTGCTGCGTGTGTCAGTAGTGTCAGTGCTGCTGGTCAGTAGTTGTCAGCGCTGCGTGTGTCAGTAGTTGTCAGTGCTGCGTGTGTCAGTAGTTGTCAGTGCTGCGTGTGTCAGTAGTTGTCAGTGCTGCGTGTGTCAGTAGTTGTCAGTGCTGCGTGTGTCAGTAGTCGTCAGTGCTGCGTGTGTCAGTAGTTGTCAGTGCTGCGTGTGTCAGTAGTTGTCAGTGCTGCGTGTGTCAGTAGTTGTCAGTGCTGCGTGTGTCAGTAGTCGTCAGTGCTGCGTGTGTCAGTAGTTGTCAGCGCTGCGTGTGTCAGTAGTTGTCAGTGCTGCGTGTGTCAGTAGTCGTCAGTGCTGCGTGTGTCAGTAGTTGTCAGTGCTGCGTGTGTCAGTAGTTGTCAGTGCTGCGTGTGTCAGTACTCGTCAGTGCTGCGTGTGTCAGTAGTCGTCAGCGCTGCGTGTGTCAGTACTCGTCAGCGCTGCGTGTGTCAGTAGTTGTCAGTGCTGCGTGTGTCAGTAGTTGTCAGTGCTGCGTGTGTCAGTAGTTGTCAGCGCTGCGTGTGTCAGTAGTTGTCAGTGCTGCGTGTGTCAGTAGTTGTCAGTGCTGCGTGTGTCAGTAGTTGTCAGTGCTGCGTGTGTCAGTAGTTGTCAGTGCTGCGTGTGTCAGTAGTCGTCAGTGCTGCGTGTGTCAGTAGTTGTCAGCGCTGCGTGTGTCAGTAGTTGTCAGTGCTGCGTGTGTCAGTAGTCGTCAGTGCTGCGTGTGTCAGTAGTTGTCAGTGCTGCGTGTGTCAGTAGTTGTCAGTGCTGCGTGTGTCAGTACTCGTCAGTGCTGCGTGTGTCAGTAGTCGTCAGCGCTGCGTGTGTCAGTACTCGTCAGCGCTGCGTGTGTCAGTAGTTGTCAGTGCTGCGTGTGTCAGTAGTTGTCAGCGCTGCGTGTGTCAGTAGTTGTCAGTGCTGCGTGTGTCAGTAGTTGTCAGCGCTGCGTGTGTCAGTAGTTGTCAGTGCTGCGTGTGTCAGTAGTTGTCAGCGCTGCGTGTGTCAGTAGTTGTCAGTGCTGCGTGTGTCAGTAGTTGTCAGCGCTGCGTGTGTCAGTAGTTGTCAGTGCTGCGTGTGTCAGTAGTTGTCAGCGCTGCGTGTGTCAGTAGTTGTCAGTGCTGCGTGTGTCAGTAGTTGTCAGCGCTGCGTGTGTCAGTAGTTGTCAGTGCTGCGTGTGTCAGTAGTCGTCAGTGCTGCGTGTGTCAGTAGTTGTCAGTGCTGCGTGTGTCAGTAGTTGTCAGTGCTGCGTGTGTCAGTAGTCGTCAGTGCTGCGTGTGTCAGTAGTTGTCAGTGCTGCGTGTGTCAGTAGTCGTCAGCGCTGCGTGTGTCAGTAGTTGTCAGTGCTGCGTGTGTCAGTAGTTGTCAGTGCTGCGTGTGTCAGTAGTCGTCAGTGCTGCGTGTGTCTGTAGTTGTCAGTGCTGCGTGTGTCAGTACTCGTCAGTGCTGCGTGTGTCAGTAGTTGTCAGCGCTGCGTGTGTCAGTAGTCGTCAGTGCTGCGTGTGTCAATAGTCGTCAGTGCTGCGTGTGTCAGTAGTTGTCAGTGCTGCGTGTGTCAATAGTCGTCAGTGCTGCGTGTGTCAGTAGTTGTCAGTGCTGCGTGTGTCAGTAGTCGTCAATGCTGCGTGCGCACTACCGACAATGCAGCAGTAACACGAGATAATGTGTTTCACATCTTGCACAATATTATTTATACTATGCGGTTTTCAACCCCGGGGGGAGCAGTTATTTCATATTTGTAATCACGATCTGCACTACGTTAGTTACTCTAGGCATACACAATGTGATGTTTCAAGTTACGTTCCTCTCTAACATTATTTTGATTATTGTTTAGCAAAATTACACGGCTTTTGTTATGTTCATATTCATCTCGAGCCGACCTTTTCCACCTTCGCTGGTTGTTGTTATCGGAGCACATACGCCAGGAAATCTAAGCCGGTCGACGTTCTCTGTATGTCCACGCCTCTGGCTCTGAATGTCGCCTCGGGACGATGTCGTCACCGAGAACGGGGCCTTGGCCGGGAGCTCGCCTCCCTGGTCGCTCCCCGTCCACGGCGTAAGTGGTTTACCTTCTTCATGGAATCTCCGTGAAGCGCTGCGATATTTCTATGAAGGTTTCATCATTCCGATACGTTGTTTATAATTAATGCCTCAGCTTGTGGTCGCCTGAATGGCTGCATCGCATTCCACTGAAGACAGTGCTGTTTTCATAATGTACAAAAGCCCAGGTGCTGTGGTATAAATGTCATTTTTCTAGAGATGTTGACTAATGAGTTGAGTTTTTTTATTGTCAGCACGCGGAAACGGTGTATTGTAGAAACCAGCTTGCTCGTCTGTTTGGTTGCCCTGTAAACTGCCCATCATTACTATTAGTTTATACTTGTGCTCACAGACTCATGGAGCTGTCTCCCTTTTGTAATCGACGAGGTCACGTGTAGTTTGTGTCATGATGAGAGAACTCTAATTTGCAAGGGCAACCGAGGTCGCCAAAATTACAAAAGCAAAAAAACGTAGCGACAGTACAACAATGAAGCGAATAGAAATCAGAGGAAAAAAACAACCACGTGACAGAAGACATGGAAAACAGTGGACGAACACGACGATTATTGAACAAAACGAATTACCAGTGTACAACATTTGGCTCTGACAAATACGTGAAAACAAACATGAATTGACATTTTAAAGTACAGGATCATCGTCATAATTAATAATAATGACAGCTTAAATAATACGTTTCATAAAATCTCAATGCGTTTTACATCAAAATCATTGTGAGGGTGAGAGGGGGGGTAATAAGAAGTGACTCTGAGTTAAAAGATAAAATCCCTTCCAAAAGACAAATGTCTTCAGGCGGGAGGACCAGGAGATCCCCACCGAACCGGACTGCCTGACATCCTTGGGGATAGAGTTCAACAGTCCAGGTGGTGCCACGGACGCGAAGGCGCACAGCTCGCTGCCAATGGACGTGATCTTTGTTCTGGGGATGCAGAGGAGATGCAAGTCTCCCGACCTTCTAGTTATTGTTGGAACGTCGGGGCTCAACAGCAGCTACTCTCCCATGTACGGAAGTCCCAGATCATGCAGGGCCTTAAATGTAAGGAGGAGGACGGCCTTGAATTATGTACGGAATTGAATCGGCAACCAGTGAAGTGATTTGTTCTGAACGAGGAGTTCGGGTCAAGACCCGAGCAGCTGCATTCCGATCGAACTGGAGTTCACAGAGTACCGGACTGGAGTCGACAAAGCACCTTACTGGAGTTCCCAGATCGCAAGGCGCTGTTGCAGTAGTCGATGCGTGAGGAAATAAAAGCATGAACCAATTTCTCGGCATCAGCAGCTGAAAGGATGAGACGTAACTGGGCAATAAACACAGTTTGAGGGAGTTTATTGCACTCGTTGTGTAAACAGACAAGGAGACTCAATGAGCCATCCTGCCATGATTGGGGTATTTTATTCCCGTGTGAACACGAAATGCACATCTCCGCTCAGCATTGGAATCGGTTTAACCATGTAATTACTGCGGCTGCGCCAAAGTAGATGTGTGTTTACATTCTCAAAACGACACAATAAAATGTCATGTCCCATCTGACTGTCACTAGTATAGTGAACTCCGAGTGCGGTTGGCTACGTACGGTGCGAAATAAGTTTAACATGCATACATGTGTGTACCTGTGTGTGCACATGTATGTACACGTATGCGTACATACGGTGTGTCAGTGTGTATGCCGATGTATGTGTGTGTGAAAGGTACAGTATGGATGTGTGTATACAAACACACGTGCGTGTCCGTGTGTATGATGGGTAATTGTGCACGCACAGACACGTGTTTGTGATGACTATGTATGTAATGTATATGTGTGTGATTACTATGTGTGGTGAGTGTGTATAAATGTGCAAAAACAAAGATCCCCGTATAGCATTTACATATTGTTGGGGCAAGTGCTGTTGGCGAACACCTATGAAGGCCAACACGGCACACGAGGAGGTGGGTGGCCAACACCACGCTCGACCGACTTTGTCTCCCGAGTGGCGATAATTACACATCGCATCAGGTACTCATTTGAGGCTGAGTCGACCTAGGGGAGGCCCAGGACTGGTTCAAATAATCGTCACTGGAATTGAACTTAGGTCGCCGGGTTCGTTGCGCAACGCGCTCAGCACTGCGCCACCACTCTTCATATATAGATATATATGTGCATACACACACGTGTATGTCTGATGTGTTTCCACGCGACACGTGTCGCACCGGGAGTTCCTGGAGGCCGATTACAACTGTGCTCGGGGCGAACACTAACAGCACGAAAATATTCACTCAATCAGCGAGACGGGAAACAACACTCATCATTAAAATGCATGCGTGCACACGCACGCACGCGCGCGTGTGTGTGATGACTGTGTGTGTGGTGAGTTCGTATATTACACGCACACACACAGTAAATACTCCACATGCACACACGCAGTAAATACTCCACATGCACACACACAGTAAATACTCTACATGCACACATGCAGTAAATACTCTACATGCACACACACAGTAAATACTCTACATGCACACACACAGTAAATACTCTACATACACACACACAGTAAATACTCCACATGCACACACACAGTAAATACTCCACATGCACACATGCAGTAAATACTCTACATGCACACACACAGTAAATACTCTACATGCACACACACAGTAAATACTCTACATGCACACACACAGTAAATACTCTACATACACACACACAGTAAATACTCCACATGCACACACACAGTAAATACTCCACATGCACACACACAGTAAATACTCTACATGCACACACACAGTAAATACTCTACATGCACACACACAGTAAATACTCTACATGCACACACGCAGTAAATACTCCACATGCACACACGCAGTAAATACTCTACATGCACACATGCAGTAAATACTCCACATGCACACACACAGTATATACTCTACATGCACACACACAGTAAATACTCTACATGCACACACACAGTAAATACTCCACATGCACACACACAGTAAATACTCCACATGCACACACACAGTAAATACTCTACATGCACACACACAGTAAATACTCTACATGCACACACACAGTAAATACTCCACATGCACACACACAGTAAATACTCTACATGCACACACACAGTAAATACTCTACATGCACACACACAGTAAATACTCTACATGCACACACACAGTAAATACTCTACATGCACACACACAGTAAATACTCTACATGCACACACACAGTAAATACTCTACATGCAACACACAGTAATACTCTACATGCACACACACAGTAAATACTCTACATGCACACACACAGTAAATACTCTACATGCACACACACAGTAAATACTCTACATGCACACACACAGTAAATACTCTACATGCACACACACAGTAAATACTCTACATGCACACACACAGTAAATACTCTACATGCACACACACAGTAAATACTCCACATGCACACACACAGTAAATACTCTACATGCACACACACAGTAAATACTCGACATGCACACAAGCAGTAAATACTCTACATGCACACACACAGTAAATACTCTACATACACACACACAGTAAATACTCTACATGCACACACACAGTAAATACTCTACATGCACACACACAGTAAATACTCTACATGCACACACACAGTATATACTCTACATGCACACACACAGTAAATACTCTACATGCACACACACAGTAAATACTCTACATGCACACACACAGTAAATACTCTACATGCACACACACAGTAAATACTCTACATGCACACACACAGTAAATACTCTACATGCACATTCACGGCATCGCGGGCAGGTGGTGCAGCGGCGGAGCAAGCGGCTCGGAGCTGAAGGCTGCGAGTTAAACTCCTGGTTGGGAGTGGAGCGGAATGACTCAGCCCATAAATCCCTGCAGGATCGATAAAATCAGTACCAACACCTTGTGGGGGTGTCAACAGTGGTTGCCCTCTGGATAGACTCGCCCCCGACACAGGAATGTCGAATTTCCACCACTGGCGCTGCAGGGCTGTAAACAGGAGACGAGCTTATTTGACCCGCAGGGATAAATATTTGACGTTGACCCATACACTGCAGTAAATACATTTACGCGTACCCACACGCGTACTCACACATACGTGCAAAAATAAACTCGTACGGACACAGCTAAATACATGCATATGAATAAACACAACACATATATATACAAAGTTCTTCCGCATAGCCTCCAAAACAGTCAGGGAAAGTGTTGTTAGTGAGCGCCTGTTAATTTCGGGGGCGGGGGGGGGGTGCGGGGTAGATGGCCAGAACCACGCCTGGCCGCCTTTGTCTCCCCAGTACAAAAATAAAGTCGGGTCGACGGGTTCGTAGCGCTCACCATTGCACGACCAGCTGCCCACAGACACACGCACACTCGAGCCACGTGCACGCGCACGAGCAACGTGCACGCGCACGTGTCGCCAGATCCGCTTGCCCGTGCCAAGAAGGGAAGCGCAGGTAGCGGCAATCATCGCCTGTAAGCTACACCAGGCGGACGGGGCGGGGGGCGGGGTAACACGGAGCCCCCCCCCCCCCCCCCCCCCCCCGGTGCTGTGATAGTTTACACCGACAGCGTAGCGAATGGCGCTGATGTGTAAAACACAGAGACGCGTCTTGGCGATCATTCATCATCCTGCGAGAGCCACGTCAACACACACAGACACACGCATACACACACACGGACACGCACACACACGGACACGCACACACACACACGGACACGCACACACACACACGGACACGCACACACACACACGGGCACGCATACACACACACGGACACGCACACGGACACGCACACACACGGACACGCACACACGCATACACAGACACGCAGACACACACACACACGGACACGCACACACACATACGGACACGCACACACACGGACAAGCAGAAACACGCAGACACACACAGACACACACGGACACGCACACATAGATACGCACACACACAGACACGCAGGCACACACGCAGGCACACACAGGGACACGCAGACACAGCCACGCGCAGAGACCCCCCCCTCCGCGACCCCCACCTGCCACCTCCGCTCACCGTACCCCGCTCACCGAGTCTCTCGCTCAACTCTCACGATAATAAGCTATCTCAGCATCATCAGCGGTATCGTCATCAGCAGATGCAGCAGCTTGAGCCGCATTAATAATGTAATTATCGTCATCATCGCAATCACCATCAGCATTATCATGGTCTCAGCCCAATCACTAATGACTGCACACAAAAAGAACATCATTACATTTGGTAATGGTTTTGACAAACTCCAGCTCTGAGAATGAAAGCTCGGTTTGATTGGCATGAGTTTCATTTCATTGTTTCATTTATTAGGTATAGCCCTGTGAGTCATTCGGCTCTTGAATCGGGTGCAACCCCAACAAACAAAAAATAAAAACATGAACAAGAAAACATCTTAAAGTGACTATGCGCAAACAGAAAAATCCAGATGATAGTATACTGAGCATATACTGTACTATGTATATATTTCGTGATTTGCTCACCTTCCCGAAACTTTGCAGTAGCTCCTGTGACCCGTCCGACTGAACAGGAAGCCTCCAGAGGCCTCGTGTTCACTTCCGATTAGCACGGTTGGCTACTGTACGGTGCGACAAAAGTTGAACATACTATACATACATCTGTGAAAAAGAGCTTCATAGCTCATCGGATTTCTCCAGGATAAATAAAGATTATGATTAGCACTGCCCGCGCATTTGCATGGGGTGGGGGCGTTACGTCACCTCGCACCAACCCGGCTCCGCGATGAGCGCGGTGACGTCCCCACGGAGCACTTTGCCGCCTGTCCGCGCCACAGCCAAACCTGCTCTCTATTGTATGATATAGGGCTATAGGCACGTGTCTATGTATAGCAATTGTACATATATAGCTTAGCCTACTAACTAGGTTCGATTCCCAGTCACGGCTAACGTCAGCGGCGAGTGATATCCAAACCACATGGGGGGAGGCGACTTCATCCAGCAGTGGATTGACAAAAACGATTTAGGAGGGTAAAAAAAACCAGACCAAAAATAAATTCCATATAATATAAATAAATATTTCCCATGTTTGTGTATTGTTGATTTCCTTTAATGGCTCGCCCGGGGCAACATGCTTGCGTCGCGACGCAGCAACCAAGCGGCCGTGTAGAGGCGGCACGGGGAACATCGCGCGTAATGAGAGACACGTGTGGGGGCTCGAGGGGCCCCGCAGAGTCCCGCGGAACCCCCCCGAGCCCCGCGGCGAAAGGAGCCTGGAGCAGCAAGCACCTGGAGTGGCTCAGAGACAGATGGGGATGGGTGGTAATGGTCAGGGCCTTGTTGCGGGCAAGTGCAGCGGGAAAGAGACACGCACGCCTGGGCGCTGGCAGCGATGAACAGACACGTGCAGCGATGAACATACTCATCTCTGCCCTCGCTCAAAAAAACCCATGTAGGCTCAACAGACTTTTGGGGCACCGATGAAGGCCGAGGTGGCACATGAGGGGGTGGCTCGCCGCCTTTAGCTCTCGAGTGGCGATATTTACACATCGCACCGTTGTACTCATTTGAAGCTGGATTAGCAGCGCAGCGCGCTAACCGCTAAACTACCACTCCCCATACCCTCACTCTTTCATCCAACTACATATCCACGCACCCACCGATACACCAACTCGTCCACCTACTCCCCCGCTCACTCAACCACCTACATCACCACTCATTTAAAATCATACCAATTTCCCAAAACACCCACACTAATCCACACCCACACGCAACCACCCACCCACCCACACTCACTTCCACACCCCCACCCAGTCACCCACCCACTCACCCCACCTCCGTCTGCTTTCCTCGAAAACGCAAAGCGCCAATAATAAATATCAGGCAGCGCACATCGACGTCTCGAGTACGTGGAGTCCCGTTTTCCTCGATAGACCCAGTGTTCCTCCCAAGGCCTCGTGTTCCTCCCGAGGCCTCGTGTTCCTCGAGGCAGCCTCGAGTCGCGGAATATTTGAGCACAGTCCGGGCCACTGAGGGGTGTAATGTTACTGACGCTGAGCTTCTTGTTTGTGGGAAGAAAGCCCATTTCCTGAGTGGTGTAACTGGTAATGTAAGCGCGCCGTGTCAGAGGCAATCGCGCTCATCGCTTGTGCCAAAGTGGCGCAGTGCTTCGTGCAGCGGTTAGTGGACTGCGCTGCGAGCTCAGCGACCGGAGTTCGAGTCTAGGCCATGCCATGGATTATTTGGTCAAACAACCCATCGCATGGGAAGGAGATTTTCCATCCAGCAGTGGCTTGACAAGGGTCTGGGAATTGTTATTTACTTGTATGATTATAAATTATAGAGGGTGATCCATTTATAGATACCCCACTGGTTTGTAGACGTCTATGACCTTAGCTTACACACGATTGAATGCTGCGAGAAAATCCCATCAGTGGTGTTGAGACAAAACATTCGAAGAGAGTGTTAATTATGAAACATGTCTACAGCGTTGACATAGGTGTAAAGGCTTGAATTAAAATGTAGTCTCCTCTATTCTCCCTGTTATTTTCGCACCTCCGAAAACACAGTTGGCTACGTACGGTGCGAAAGAAGTTCAACATACTTACATGCATTTCCATGGAGTATCTATATAAGGATCACCCTCAACTACAAATATAATACAATTCATAATGACACCCCGCACCGGTCTCATGAGTCGTTTGATCGCCGTGCGTCGCGGTGGTGTTGGTGGAGGTGGGGGAGCCCCGCGATCAGGTTGATCCGTGTCCAGGCAGGAATCGAACTCATGTGGCTGGGTGCACAACGCAGTGCGCTAATCACTGCGCCACCGCTCCCCCATGTGCGGAGTGCGGAGTGCGGAAGTGTTCTTTATACAGAGTCTGGACCACGCGTGTAAGCATGCTGCGCGTAATTGTTGTTGAAATTGAATTGAACATCGCCTAATTGTAATCTGAGATTGCCTTGATGGTAATGCTTTCTCCCTTGAGGTCAGAACAATTTGTAATTACCACACAAATGAGCCGTGATTACACATCTAATGACTTCTCCCTGCCAATATAGACTGTACGCTGTACGCTGCGTGTCACCATCAGCACAGAGAGCAACAGTGGCCTACATGATCTCTCCGCGGCTGGATTAAGGCCTCCCCAATTGGTCGCCACCTCTCACTGTCTCGCGATACCACGACCCAGTTCACTCCGGCACATGAACTGATGTCGTCCTCTCGGGCATGTTCTCTCCTTGGCTGCCATTGCCTCGCCCGGCCACAGTCATTCCCTCCCTTCTCTCTCTATGCTTGCGAAACCTGGACCCCTTTCAATGAGCGTGTGCGCAGGTTTGCAACATTCCGGGTGGTCTGCCCTCGATCCATCCTGGCTTTCACGAGTCGGAATTGTGTGAGGAGCTGACATATCCTGGAAAGATCTGTACACAGTCCCACCACTGAGCTCCTTCGGCAGGCAAGGCTACGTAGGTTGGGTCATGTAGCCCGAATGCCCAGCGACATAGGAGGCTAAACAGGGCACGACGCGGTGTAGAGACGAGATGGACTGATGTGGTACAGAAAGGATATGGAGCTGATTGAACTTGTCGATGACTGGTACCAGCAGTGTCAAGATCGGCCTCTGGAGGAGGTTCGTGAAGGATGCTGCTGGGCAGTTGGAGGCAGTCGCCCTCCAACAACAACGGAAGACAGGAGCGACGCTCACGACAACGAGCAGAGCGCCGGGCGTTTAAAGCGCAGAGAGTTGGCACAGTATGGAACACAATTGGTACACCTGCCAGCCATCTCATTTAGTCAATCCATGGCACATTCAGTCTGTTCCGTGACCTCCTTCCTGCGGGCCTTCAACACTTTACGTGGCCTCAAAGTGCACCGAGCATGGCACACGGGCTGTGGTGGGTGACGTCACTGCCATTAAGTTGCCAACTGCGGCAGTTGTTGTCGTGTCTCTCTGTGCGCCACAGTGTCTGAGTGTGTGTCTGTGTCTCCGTATCCCTGCGTTTCTTTTTGCATCTCCCTGCCTGTGTCTCTGCATGTATTTGTGCCTGTGTGTGTTTCCATGTCTCCGTGTCTGTGTGTATCTGTGAGTTAGTGTATCATGGGGAGTCATAATGCAGCGGTTAGCCCGCTGCGATACGGACTTGGCGACCCGAGTTCTATTCCCGCTCACGGCTAACACCAGTGACAATTATGTGACCGGTCATGGGGCTCCCCTAGGTCTACTCAGCCACTGGAGAGACAAAGGCGTGATGTTGACCACCCACCCCCTCGTGTGTCGTGCCGGCCTTCATTGGTGCTCGCTAACTGCACTTGCTCCAACGGGATATTCAGGCTATACGGGGCATCTTTCTTTTTTTGTCTTTGTATTCGTGTCTGCGTGTGTCTCTGTGTGTGTTTGTGTATCCGTATTTCTGTGTTCATTGCGTGTAGCATTGTGTATGTTTACCCAACTTCACATCGGCGACAGAGGGCATTGAGAGGGTCGGGGGAGGGGGCTGACGGCTGTCTGCTGCCAGACTCCGGCGCTCTGCCGTGGCTCAGCGGTCGCGATGGTTTAGCGAGCTTCTTGTGCGTGGCATTTGCATGGCTCATACTCCCTCGAGTCGAGTAGAACTTAAATCATGCTGTTCGCCTCTAAGGCCTCAACGAGGGCGAGCTCCACTATATTAAATAACTCATTCTATCTTATGCACTTCTATATAAACCTCGATCTCGGTTACGTTCTTGGGGTGATCGGCTGATTACTGTGGTGACCCTCTGGTTACGGAACACCCTACATGTGGAGATCAGGCTCTCAGACAGTGTTGTATCTTTAAGTTCCATATAAAAACCTATCCACTTAAAAATCGCGTTCCTAATGAGAATGATTCCTCTTTGGCTCTTATTTCAGCAACCGGATATCTCTTTCATGTTTCTTCTTTTAATTCATGATGCCATGAGAATTTTGTGAAAAGCGCCTTTGAAGAGGAATTTATTTATTGTATTGAGCCCAACTGTACAGCTTTTTTAAAATTACATATTCTATAATTTCACAGGATCGAGAGGTAACAACGGCTGGGAAATCCTTTTTCCAACAGACTATAGATCATGGCTTATGATGGTGAGCGTACAGGTCCGAGTGACACGTTCAGGTTGAGTGATGTTATTGTTTTTATGTTGATTGCGTGAATATTATCTCAGCCACCAGGTGGCTCAGGGAAAGAGCGAACGGCTCTGTCGGAAGGATGCAAGTTCAAACATTGGCTGTTACTGAGATTAAAGGAGTCAACGCGAGGCTGCACCCACATCTGGCGGACCCACCTCGGACACCCCCTCCGCAACTACCCCGGCCACCGCCGGTCCCACCTCGGTCTTCCACCGAACCCCCCCTGGACCCAACCCTACCCTGGACCCTCCCAGGACCGCCCCAGACCCACCCTGAATCCCCCTAGACCCAATCCAGATCCACCCCATACCCATCCCGGACCCCACCTGGACCCAACACAGGCCCCCTTAACTCATTTCGGACCCCCCCCACCACGACTCACCCTTGACTCTACCCGGACTGCCACCCCGGATTCCCACGACCCACCCTTGAGCCCACCTGGACCCCGGACCCACTGCAGACACTCTCCCATACCTCTAACCCTAACTTTATTTAATACGTGGTTAGTTGTTACCATCTGGTGGACATATGCAGTACTACACGTTTTTCAATACGTGGTTACGCCTGCCATCTGGTGGGCATGTGCAGTAACTACAAGTTGTTCAGGACGCGGTTACCTCTGCCATGTGGTGGATATCTTGCACTCTAGCCCAGCACATGGCGCCAGCAACGTTGCCGTTGTCAGGACTGATCCGCACATTCCCCACAGCGTTAATCGCTGACGCTGCGGCGTTCCGGAGTTCGCCTGAAGCACGGTTCGCCGCATTGAACCCGCGAAGACATCGCACGGTGTCACTGGAGACCCCTGACAGCTGCTCACCTGACGACAAGATGGCAAAGTCCTGCCTGGGAGGCTGTAGGTGGTGAAGAGAAGCCCTTCTTGTGAGTGCTGGCGCGTTTGTTGTCTCTGCAGATTTCCCAAATGTGGAGTTGGTCGAGTCTCCAGGTATGGGGGGCCAGTCGGAGGGAGGCCCAAGGGGGACATCCCTCCCATTTGCCACCAGCTGCCGTCCCCCGCCCGCAGGGCTCACGGCTCCTGTGCGCTCAGGAGAAGGGATGGATGTTTCCCAAGGCAGGAGATGACCTCGGGGTCATCTTTAACTCCTCCCTCTCCAACCACATCTCTGCTACTACCCGCACTTGCCACTTTCACATATTCGATATTCGCAAAATCCGTCCCCTCATATAACGTTTTACCGTAGTTTGTTCTTGTATCTCTATTTACTTGCTGAGCGCCCATACTGGACATCCATGAAAATGTGTTTCATAGCACATCGGATTCCTACAGTCTGAATAAAGACTGTGATTCTATCTGCTGCTAAACCCCTGGTTCACTGCCTTGTTTTCACTCGCCTTCACTAGTGCAATTTTATTCTCGGCCTTCCTGCCTACGCATTCACTCCTCTCCAACAGATACACAATGTCTCATCCCGTATCAATGTTAACCTTCCCCACAATTCCCACACTTCTGCTCTACTTTCCCAACTCCACTGGCTCCCTGTCTACTATATTTCTCACTCTCGTCTATAATTACCTCCATGGTCTTGCCCCCCACCTAATCGTGGCTCTCCCATGGTTTACTGCGTCGCATCTCGCCCTTCACGCTCCCAATCTCCAGCTCCTTCCCTGTGCCTTCCTCGCCCTGCGCCCACTCTCGCTCTCGTTCCTTTTCCCTTCTTGCTCCCCTTCACTGAAACCAACTCCCATTGCACATAAACCAATCATCTTCACTAACCTGCGTCCGTTCCTCCCTTAAAACCCATCTCTCCTCCCTTGCCCATCATACTGCTACTCCCTGCCCTCCAGCTACAACCAGGCCTACCCCAAACCCTCCTTAAGCCATCCCACCTGTCCTCCTGTCACCATAACTACACCACCACTTTCAATAACCCCACTCTTTATTTGAACCACTGTACTCGTATGTAAGATGTTGTAATTATGGTAAAGCGCCTTGGGCTAAGGCGCTATGTAAATCTGTAAAAGATAAGATGCAGGCACGGACGACGTGTTGGATAGACGCCGCTGCAGCTTCGTCGAGTCGGCAGGCGGCTCCGCTGGCGGGGCAACTTGCGACGCCTCTGCAGGAGTGGCGAGCGGGCGCCTGGCAGGAGCCTCCGTCGCGCGAGCAAGGCCACGGGCCACGACAGCTCACCGGTTTACCAACCCTGCTTTGTGCAAGCTTTGCGTGGCGTAACAGCGACACATCTTTCATTACTCCAGGACAACTTCATGTGTTGAGGACACCCTACCTGCTGCTATGCAGGTGTGTCAGGAGGTTTGACAAATCTGGGAGACATTACCAGTGCCCCTTGTGTGAGCAAGTGATTTCAGAAGCACTTGCACGATGCCATCTCCTGGGGACTTTCTAACTCAGGCTGGTGCACTGTTTATCAGCTGAAAGGGCGTTACAACAACACAAATCTTCGTTGCCATTACGTTTAAAGCACCAATGGATTATACAGCGATGCGCGCTGCAGCCCTCACCCGGTCCTGCGAGATTGCAGCACACTAACCCCCCCACCTTCTAGGCCGATAGCCGGGCCAGCCAGGAGCACCCCCCCCCCCCAACCCCATTAGAGCTCCAGCACAGAACGAGCAGCTTCCATAAGCCGGTGGCCTTTCCCACTGTGGCTTGCTGCTACACGTAGAAGCTAATTTTGGTTCTGCCACTCCCATCAGCTCTAAGCACACGGTATACAGGACAGGCCGTGGCACAAGCAGTGTTCATAAACCGAGTGATGCATACAACTGGGTACACAACACTCCACAATGCAATTATGAATTCTCAAATTGGAACATCTACGAGACCCAAGGAGCAAATCCTGCCCATTATACCATGCAGTGCACAGTAGGGCACATGCAATACCACGAGCACTCCAATGAAGCTGTGCAAGAAAATTCCTCTACAAAGCGTAATCCAATTCATTACGCGAGTTATTTATGTGATGGAGTACCTGACGACCTAATGGGGAGGTGTGGTATATACGTCTATCATGGAGACGGCTTAATTAGCGGAGTAACAACAGATGTAGTGCTTTACCTGAAACTCGGCACCACAGTAAAAAAACTCGCTTTACGCATTGTAACCATAATGATCTGTCAGATATTAATAATTAGGATTTTATTGAACCGTCAGTATATTTACATTTTAACTCATGTCACCATTTTTATCATTTGACCTGGTCTAAAAGTAAAGGCAAAAGGCAAACAATTATTATTCTGGGACTCCAAAGTTCATATATATACTCAAAATTACTTAAGATGTAAGCACCGAATTATATTTTAAAAATATATCAAAGGCATTCCGAGGAGACTGCAAATTGACAATATTTCAAGACTTCACTGCAATTACGTAATTTACTCAAAGCTAATATCTGACTGAATGAGGCCTACACTTAGCTGCATGCATTCTAATAATCAGAGAAGTATATGAATAAAGTGAACGTTTTGAAAGTTGTTTCTTACTTACACATTTACCCACACACATCCTAACCACTCCTACTCTGCATCACCACACAGATCCACATCCAGTAACTGCAGGGATCGTCTCACACTCCCTCAATCTGAATTGTCCTCCTGCTTCATATGGCCTCCATCGACCCGGGGGTTGGGGCCTGGAGTCGAATCTTCAGATTTCACCTCCATTCCTGGCCACGTTATAAAGTTGGAATTTTCTTCTGGTTCTTGTTTCATTGCAGCATTTCGACTTTCTTCTAACTGCAAAGCGTCGGTTCGCTCTCCATCAGAGCCCAAACCCTCCTCCTGCTTCATGCTACCTCCATTTATATGGAGGTCTGGTCCTGGAATCAAATCTTCATATTCCACCTTCACTCCTGGCCAAGTTGCAAAGCTGGTATTTACTTCTGGTTCTTTTTTCACAAGGGACGAGCTCCTTGCAGAACGTTCACATTTCAATTTCACCTTCCTCTCCTTGTGTATCTTCTGATGCTTATTTCGGACTGATGACCGTACAAATGCCCTCCCACACACAGTGCATTTGAATGGCTTTTCACCTGTGTGTGTTCTCTGGTGATTACATAGATGTGATGAACGTGCAAATGCCTTCCCACACACAGTGCACTTGAAGGCCCTCTCTCCTGTGTGTGTTATCTGGTGATTGTGAAGATGTGATGACCGTGCAAATGCCTTCCCACACAAAGTGCACTTCAATGGCTTCTCGCCCGAGTGTGTTTTCTGGTGTCTGCGAAGATGTGATGACAATGTAAAAGCCTTCCCACACAAAGTGCAAATGAAGGGTTTTTCGCCAGTGTGTGTTTTCTCGTGCCTGCAAAGATGTTCTGACAATGTAAACGCCTTTCCACACACGGTGCACTTGAAGGGCTTCTCGCCCGTGTGTGTTTTCTCGTGTCTGCGAAGGTGTGCTGACAACGTAAACGCCTTCTCACACACAGTACACTTGAAGGGTTTCTCACCCGTGTGTGTTCTCTGGTGATGGTTCATGTGTCCAAAGTGATCCGTGCTGTAGGAACATTGGTCACATTGGTGCCTTTTAGTGTCAGGCTCTGCAAAGAGTCTCTGCTCCATGTGGTGGATTCTGCACGAGCCGTGACTGAGGAATTGGAGGCAGCAGACAGAAAACAGCAACATCCACACAACCTACATCAGCATAAAGGCACAGACGCACACGAGTATGCACACATATAAATCAACAGCCTACTTTCGGCACGAAGTGGTGGTGTCACCACGGCGCTTTGCGCCAGGCTAGGTGTACGTTGAGGCTACGTAAAACGTTGAAGCTCTCGCTGGCAGGTCACGAGACGGACCCATGTGCCATGGGTTTCCTGAGATGACTGGTAGATGCACCACCTGTGCCCCAACTTGATTTGTTTAAGCCGCCTGGCGCTCCGCTCGTTATTGAGCGTCGCTCCTCTGTCCTCCGCTGTTGTTGGAGGGCGGCTGCCTCTTAACGTCACGCTATCAGTCATTCACCCAACCACACACTTACCTACTCGCTCACCCAAATATCCACCTTATAGTCTTCAACAGACTGTTGGGTCAAGTGCTGTTCGCGAATATCTAGGACTGGCACGGTGCACGAGATGGGTGTCCAACACTACGCACGGCCAAATGTATCTCCACAGTGCTGATGTTTACGCACTGCACTAGGTACTCATTTAAGACTGAATCGACATAGGGGAGGCCCAAGACCGGTTCATATATTCGTCACCTATGTTGTCCGTGAGCGAGAGTGGAACTTGGGTCGCCGGGTTCGTAGCGCAGTGCGCTAACCACTGCACGACCGCGTCACCACCCACGCACTCACTGACCCACTCATTTTTCACTCAATCGCCCACTCACCCAACACATACTCACACACCTAACTTTTCACTCACCCAACAACACACTCACCCAGTTATCCACCCAATCAAGACCTCGTTATTCATCAACAGTACACACCCCACTCAAGTGGGTGGACCATGATGATGTTCAATGCAATGTATATATTTATATACACTTCGTATTTAAATCACGTCTACGTATATAGACTATACATTTTTAGACAGGTCCGTACTGCGCATTCAAATAATACATACTTAAATACATAAAGTTTGTATGCATGTTAATTTGCGCTATACCAAATTAGACTTAGATTCTAATCTACTTATGAACACTACGTATTAAACCAAGTACACCTATTCACACTATCAATAATAGTTGCCTATACTAGTGCGTACTACGAAGTCTGATAGCGTTCTCATCAGCGCTCGGACGCGTGGGAGAATCTGGGACCGATCCCCTCGGCCCCTCGGCCCCCCGAGCGCGGGGCAAGGCGCGGGGCAAGGCGCGGGGCAAGGCGCGGGGCAAGGCGCGGGGCAAGGCGCGGGGCAAGGCGCGGGGCAAGGCGCGGGGCAAGGCGCGGGGCAAGGCGCGGGGCAAGGCGCGGGGCAAGGCGCGGGGCAAGGCGCCGCGACCCCGCGGACATCGCGCCCAAGGCGGGGAGCCCCGCCGGCTAAACGCGATGAAGACTTGACTCGGCAACACTCACATTGCAGAGCACAGGCGGGAATCGATTCTGGTGGCGGAGAATCCAACGCGAATCACGGATCGATCATTCTACCATTGAGTCTGAAGTTACCTGTGGATCGATTCAGTGAACGAACTTGCGAGCCTCATTCTGCGACAGCAGGAACAGCAGCGACGGCGCCCCACGTGGGGCGGGAGGCGACGCCTCTGAGCCGCACACTAATCAAAGATGACCGCCTTTTTATTTTAACAAAGCCTTAATTTTGTGTAGCTTTTCAGCAGACAGGATTAGGGTGATTATATGCTTGTGATCTATTTTATTAATGTAAAACGCTAGTAATTATCAAATGAAAATTCTAAATCCATGTTTGCCAAACACCTTTAATTTTCAAATAAGTACCGATCTAGAACCATGTGATTGTGTTTCTACTCATGAATACGCCCGTTTGATCTGCAGATAATCCAGCTCATCCTGGCATACACAGCTGCATAGGGCTGTGAATGAGGCCCACGCAATAACATCTCCAGCTTCCAGGAACATTAGGCGCGATGCTGGTCTAGCCATTGTCATCGGCACTGTCGGAACTTGGTGGTGACGCTTCTTTGTTTGCAGTGGCGGCTCGTGACATGTCCATTAGATGGGGCTGTTGTGAGTGACCTCTGAAAATATGGTGTTTAATATTCTTTGGGTCTTTCGGTAAGTCACGTAAGTTATTTCAACCTATCTACGTGACTTTACCGAAAGACCCAAATAATAATAATTACTTCAGTCACGAAAACTTAAAGTCAAGATTGATGGTGTTTTAATGAAGAAAAATCTCGTCATGCGATTGGCCTTCCCGTGAAAGTGATACATCTGTCTTAACTACCATCGGTATGCATTTATAAACAATGCGAAACAAAACAAATCACTCAAATGCTGTCCCCATGACCCACAAGTCCACACTAAACAACCCATTTGACTCTGCCAAGAGCCGTGAGCTGCTGTGCTTGCCCAGTGCCACCTCGCGTTGTGACATCGCCTCTCATCACAGCCACGGGCGCCTCTTTCACCGCCCTGAGTGGGTCTCAAACGGCGTGGCTGCAATGCGAGGCTCATCGCAACGAATAAAGAAGGGAGATCTCTCACTCGGACGCCTTCACAGCCACCCCGAAACCTCACCCACTGTGTTGTTGCAGCGGTTTTGAATATGAACAACTTAAAGTGTTATGTTCATTAAGTAATCCACGTTGAAAGAATCATATTTTAATTGTTTTAAACACAATGACAAAATTAGAGAAAAGTATTTTTATTAGAAAATAATTTCTCATCTCCAGCTGCTTGGTGGGGCAGCGCCCCAACAACGCCCCTAGTGGACGAACCCCGCCTGTTTGTTCGTCTTGTTGACAAAGCTAACATCATGGGACCTCCTTTGCCAGTACCAAAATGCAGTAGAACCTCTGGTCACGAACACTTCTGACCACGACGGCACGACCAAATCGGGTTCCGACTAAAAAATTCACAACATTTTTTAATCTGTATGAGAATAGGGTTTCCCCTTTTTCCTGGCAACAAAACAGGTGTTAAGATGTTAAAACACCAAACTGAGACCTTTTACAAGGAATCATGTTCAATCACGACAAAGCTAATATTTTTTTCCTGTCGGTCTTCCGTTGAAATTTTAAGTTAAGAGGAATGGCCATTTTGAGAGGTTGAAATTAATAGGTGAAGGTCGATGATTTACCTTTCACCACCTTTGACCTCAGCACTATAATGTATGGGCACAGCTGGGTTCGTGTCTTTTCCCGACACACAACCCGATCGTGCGTCCTGTGCGAGCTGACTGCCCGATGGCGTCACCCGCATCCCACCGCGTCGAGCCAGGTTCGTGCGCGCTGACGTCACGCGTCGCCCCCCCCCCGTCCCCGGCCGTGGGCAGCTGTCGCCGTGCAGTCCGAGACAAAGGGCTGGGGGGGGGCTGGGGGGGGGGCTGGGGGGGGGGCTGGGGGGGGGCTGGGGGGGGGCTGGGGGGGGGCTGGGGGGGGGGGCTGGGGGGGGCTGGGGGGGAGCTGGGGGGGGGCTGGGGGGGGGCTGGGGGGAGGGAGACACGGCCACGTACAAAGGACGAGCTGGTTCACTGCTAAACTACCACATTTTGATTTAAAGCTTTCGTGACCGCAGGGATTCATCTTCTTGGTTCTTTCGGTAAAGTCACGTAGAAGGGAAGTAATAAAATAATAAAAATAAAACCTAATAACATTCGATGTTAAGCTTTGTGATGCAGGGATTCATCTTCTTGGTCTTTCGGTGAAGTCAGTAGAAGGGAAGTAATAAATAAAAAAAAAAACTAAAAAATATTCTCACGACGTTTCGGCCACAACGCAAGCAGCCGTCCTCAGGTGAAAACCAGGTCCGTCGAGGCGATAGAGGCCGATGGGATGTTAAATAAATAATTTTATGGACAGACCAATTTAAGAAGCGGGCGTGTTGCCTGCCAATGTATTACGTTCCTTATATTCTCCACAACGACGATAATGATGATTGTGTTGCCATCATCCGCCATGGGGCAATCGACTTCTCAGTGAAAGCTTCCCGAAGCCACCGCCACCTCAAGATTCTGCGATGGAACAATCCCGTGGCTGATTTTATATATACACATCACATGCAAGCAGACCAATGACAAAGCAACATCGGACAATATAATCAACATCGCTCCTACCCCAACAGGCCGTGCGCCGCCACAATTATTAATATAATTATTCTGCGTCTGGGTGGAGCCAATAGACAAGCCAGCAACGTCAGAGCTGAGGAGGCAGAGACGAGAGAGAGGACACCGAGAGGAGGAGGAGGAGGGAGCTTGGATACACGGTGTGTACGCGTGCTCTGGCTGCAAAGCCGTGCCACCAGAATGGTGGATTGGCGTGACAATGGAGCCAGCCCCTGGGCGCTCCGATGGCTGCGTGTCACGCTCATTGCGTGTGCTGCTGCTGCTGTGATGGGCATCGTTGTGTTATGAATGAGTCATGCCTGCCGATGTTCTCTATTGTATTCGCGTGTCTATGTACTGTATTTTCATACATTGTGTTAATTTATGCTGTCGTGAGCCATGTATGTATGAGCTTATATATAAAACGGTGCATTAATTATATTGTAATTCAGCTGCCATGCACCGTGTGTTAATTTCCGTTCCATCGTCCGTGTGTTCATTCTGCTGTCTTAAACGTGCGTTCATATTGCCGCATGTACCACGCCCTGGATCAGTGCGATGAGAATGGACGGTGTGACTCGTGATGCACTGTCTGCTTCATCTTGTCAATGCTCGATGCTCGGGTTGTTAAAATAATTTAGTTTTTATTTTGCATGGGTTATTGTGCTATCGATGGACTGCATCTTTGTGCTATTGTTATAGTTCCGCCTTGTTCATTGTTTTGTTGATGGGCGGTGTCTTGTGAACGCTTTGTACTCGGGTCGTTAAAATCGTTCATTTTTTTTATTAACGGTAACCGCGTGAAATAATAACGGCAAAAAAAACCGGTTCGTCGTTTTAACCGTTTTTATATTGCTTCAAGAAACAATTGCTGAGCAAAGGCCCAAAACATCCAGCCAGAAACAAATAGCACTGTCACAATTATGCAATGTTATTATTGTACGAGTTCGGTGAATATAGACGATGGGAGGGAATTCCAAAGTGGAGCAGTGCGAGGAAATATGCAGCAAGAGAAATGTTGTAACCTGAAGTGTGGTGAGTGGTTGGGTGAGTATAGTAAGGCAGTGAATAGGTGCGTATACGTGTGTAGTGCCTTGTAACGTCACTCAGACGGACACCTACTTACACTTTATTAACCTAGTAGCGGGAAGTACCCAGCGTTGCCCGGGCGAAAAAGACACACACACATCGACTTACACAACAACAACAACCGCCATTCGCCACTAAGTGGCGGTGACGTCACCACGACGCTTGTTCCAATCGACTTACACACACATAGATACACACACACATCGCCTCACGCATATATGGGCTCACACACACATGGACTTACACAGACATCGACTTACACACACATGGACGTAAACACACACATCGACTCACACACATGGACTCACACACAAACATAGACTCACACACACACATCGACTCACACACACACATGGACTCACACACACACACATACATCGACGTATATACAAATATCAACTCACACCCATCGACTCAGTTACACACACACATCGACTTGCACACACACATGTATCGACTTACACACACAAATGGACTCACACACACAAATGGACTCACACACACAGATCGACTCACACACACATCGACTTACACACACACATGGACTTACACACAAACACATCGACAGACACACACATACATTGATCCATACACAGACACATCGACTTGCACACACACGTGTGCTTACAGACATATCGACTCAAACACACACATCGACTGGCACACATACATCGAGACACACACATCGACTTACACACACATCCACTGAGCCACACACACAGAATGACGCATCAACACACACATCGACTCACACACACATCGACTTAGACACATCGACTCACACATACATACATGGACTGACACACACACATGGACTCACATACACATATGGACTTACACACACAAACACAGCGACTGTCACACACACACATTGACGCGCACACACATCGACGCACACCCACACATCGACACACACGACGCACACACATATATGGACTCACACGCACACATGGACGTGTACACACACATTATGGCTTGTATATTTATTAAGTAAGTTTTTTAAATAATAGTTTCTCATCTTCGTGACTTTAGCGAAAGAAGCAAGCAAGAGGGGAAATGCAGGCGTGTGTTATAATTAAGAGCGAGGGCGATGGTGTTCCGCTATTTTTGTGCAAACATTTAGCGCTCACAAAAACGGTAAAGAAATGAAAGTCAACGAATAAAAAATCAACTTAGGGGCCGTCCATAAATGACGTCACGCACCTAGGGGGGTCAGACATTTGCGACGATGTGTGACGATGGGGAGGGGGGGATTTGAGAAATGTGACGTCACATCAAAATGCGCAACTTTAAATAAATATAGACAACACGTTCTACTTAATTAAATATACTTTTAAATAAATGTTTTCTCCTACAACATCAGAGTGCAGCGCCACATTAAATACGCACTACAATGACGAAAGTTGAAAGCGATTTAAAGCACGGTTTTTTTTGGGGGGGGGGGAGCTTTGTGACGTCATATTTGAGGGGGGTCTGACTTTTTGTGACGCCGTGTGACAAAGGGGGGGGGGGTCAAAAATCGTCCAAAATCGCGTGACGTCATTTATGGACGGCCCCTCATCTTACCTGTAGCTATGAGCAGATGCGCACCAATTAAGCATAATTGGCATGACGTCACTGCTCAACCCCCGTTCTGAGGGGGCAAGTGTAACTATGCTAGAATGAAGATTTAATAGCATTCAGTATATTTTTTAGTTTGGCACTCTGCAGTAAGTGATATTAGGGGGCGGCTTATGCCTCACGAATACATAAACAGGCTGTTATTCCCCTAAAAGTAGTTTTTGTGAGCAGGACAGTGATATTTAGAACTGTAGCTACACGCACAAGCACGGCGACTGTGATATAGACACATTGACGCACACACACATATATGTGGACTCACACGCACACATCGACGTACACACACACGTGACAACTTTTATATTTACTACGTACGTTTTTGTGAGCAGGACAGTGATATTTAGAAATGCATCTATTTTCAAAGAGAAAACGTCTGCATAAGTGTAATTCCCTCGCATAAAGACGTGGTCGCAATAATAGCCATTTGGAAAAAACAATTTTAAAGTATCACTTAGTAGTCGGGGAGAAAAATCGTATTACTTCGATTAACCAACATCAAACGTTGGTTAATCCCTATAATTTCATACTTAAGGACAGTAATGGTATTGAGTGAACAGCAATGGGAATAAATGTTTAAAGGGAGCTGCAAATGTGTGTGTTATCTTGTGCGCACACGAATGGGAATTGTACCCTCCCGCCTCCGAAGGCGTGTGAGTTGGACTTGTGAGCTCCTCACACAATCCAGCCTGGTTAAACCCAGGATGGATCGTAGGCAGGCCAGCCTAAATGTTTCCAACCGGCGAAGATGCTCCATTGACTCACACACACACATCGACTTTCTCACACACACACATCGACTTCTCACACACACATCGACGCACACACACTTATGGACTCACACACACACATGGACTTACACACACTCACATGGACTTACACACACACATCGACCCACACACACACACACATATTTGTAGTGAGTTCAATAGAGGCGCACACTCAACTTGGAGGCAACACTATTTATTAACACATAACAACCAACGTGAACACTATACATAAGGTGGTGACCACCGTTCCTAACCTCACTAATACTTGGGGAATATGAGACAGCGTGACCGAAGGCAGGTGATGGGCTGCCTGGTCACGAACGACGATCGGAGACTCGAGGACCGTTGATGGCATTTTCATCCCGGGAGCCACACCTTTCATTTATTTTTATTTTGTTTTATTTTGTATTTAATTTTATACCTACGTGACTTTACCCAAAGAACTAAAGAGTATGGATCATTGCAGTCACGAAAACTTAAGATCTAGATTTTCATCCCGGGGTTGAACAGCCCAGCTCTCTGGTCACACCCCATTTATAACTGCCGTGGCGTGGCCAGCTCCGCCCCAGGCCATGCCCCCCTTCTTGATCCTTCTTGAAGGTCCGGGCCCCCAACCACGTGACCCCAAAACTCCCCCCTTTGTCCCGTCACGTGTCCTGTTGGGTTCACGCAGAGTATCACGGCCTGACATGATCTCCGTGACACCCGCCTACAGCATCCATACCGAGCCAACAACACAGTAGTGACGTCATATGTCCCGATGCTCGTACAGTCCCGACACAGTAGTGACGTCGTATGTCACTACATCACCCCCCCCCCCCCCATGTAACATAGCCGGTTGTAATGTAAATGTGGAAAAATTGAAAGGTGTGCCACCCAACAAGCAACATCAATAATGGTGGCCTCACGCGCGAACCGCATCTCAACGACAGCAACTTTTCCATTACTAAGGCATCGATGCCCCCTTCATCCATCCGAGGTAGGCGGCCACGACTTGAGACAGAACAGCGCCAATTCCAGTGTTGCTAGCGTCCGTATCAAAGACGAACGGTAAGGAACAGTCGGGGTATTGGAGGGGAGGGGCGTTCACCAAGCCATCCCGGAGTGCAACAAATGCGGCCTCCTCCTCCCCCCGATGGAACTTCTGACCCCCTGCTGTCAGGGCATGGAGAGGTTTGGCGATAGTAGCGAACCTGGCGACAAAACAGAGGTAATAGGACGCAAAACCAATGAAATTCCGCACCTCCCCCACCGACGTGGGGGTTGGCTAAGAGGTTTTGTCTGGTTCCGTCGCTATCCCGTACTTACTGACTATGTGGCCAAGGTACCGAACTGATTTTTGGAGCAGGTGACACTTCTGCAGTTTAAATTTGATGTTCGTCGCACGCATCTTAAGAAAGACAGCACGCAACCGTTACAGATGTTTTTTAAATGTACGGCTAAAAACGATAACATTGTCCAGATAGATCAGGCATGAGTCCCACTGGAGGCCAGCCAGAAACAGTTCCATCAATCACTGGAACGTAGCCGGAGCGGAGTGAAGACCTATCGGGAGCCGATTAAATTCAAATAAGCCTTGTGGTGTACGAAAGGCTGTCTTGGGTTTAGAGGACTCATCTAGGAGCAATTGCCAAAATCCCGATAAGAGTTTAAGAGTCGAAAAATAATGTGCTCCTGCCAGAGCACCCAGGGAATCGTCCATTCGAGGAAGGGGGTACGCGTCAGCCACAGAGAGAAGCGCAAACTACCATCCTGCTTTTTAACAAGAACAATCAGGGCTCCCGTTGGGCTGGTGGACGGCGAGATAATATCAACCACCAGCCATGTGTGGTCTTTTTCTGTGGGGCTCAGCTGGTAGGGGTTTTGCCGACCGTATCGATGTGGTGACTCAAAAGGGTAGTGGCGGCCGATGTCAAATTTGCCTTTGCTAAACATGGAGAATTCACGCTAAAAGCGCCCTCAACTCCCTCCTTTGAGACTCGGACAATTCAGAATTTTCAGAACAAAGCGGATCCATCCACTTTTAATCGGAAACAAGTTTTGGCTCTATATTCGACGTGACCCCCACTCCACCAACGATGTTTCCCTCGCGAAGCATGGGCGACGCGTGGGCTAGCACAGTGACCTGCTGTATGGCAGACGTGTCCAACCCTGCATTGAGGACCTGAATGGACGGCTCCTGTCGCGAATGCACTGGTTTCGACGAGCATTCTAATTTCAACCCCCTCTATCATTCCGATAATAGCGGATGAACCCGCGGCCGTGGAAACCACTCTATGGGCCAACTCTGACCACTGACCTGGTCGGAGTGGCCAGTCGGCCTGAGCAAAATCCGAAACCTCATGCCCCGACACACGACGGGAATGAAAACCATCCGAACGCGATGAGTGAGGTGGATTCAGGGGCAGAGTGTGTGGTGTGTCGCGACTCACCTTGGGATATAGTGGAGTGGTGGACGGTCGGGCGGATGACGGCGGTGGTCCGGGGAGGCGTCGTCGCGGCACGCGGCAACCCGACGAGATGTGTCCCAGCAGGCCGCAGTTGTAGCACACGATGAGCGGTCTTCCGCCGTCGATATTGTTCATCCCGTCGCACCATGCCATCCTCCCGCCAGCTTCTGCCTTGGGCCGATGCGCAGGCTTGGACGGGCTCCGCGACTTCGGGTGTATCACAAGTCTCACGAGGCGTGATACATTCCGCCAACCCCTTATGTTGTTGCAAAAGCAGGTGTGCCCGGATGCATCCTGCAACTTTGAAAGAAGACAAATCATCTTCTTGGTTCTTTCGGTAAAGTCACGTTGAAGCACCAGTTGTCTTTCCGACAGACCTGTTCTTCACCTGAGGACGGCTGCTTGTGTTGTGGCTGAAACGTCGTGAGAATTATTTTATTATGTTTAATTTATTTTATTTAATTATTTCCCTTCTACGTGATTTTACCGAAAGAACCAAGAAGATGAATCCCTGCAGTCACGAAAGCTTTAAATCGAAAAGACAAATCATCTTCGTCGATGGATGGCAGGATGATGTTGAGGTCCTTCGCCAGCATCAGCAATCTTTCGAGGACCAGTGAGTCGACTCCATCATGGTCCATCTTCGGGAAGCCAGCCTTTGTTAGTGCCAACAATGCGCAGTGAACTTATGGCGCCATTTGGGCAAAGGCTTGCTGAAACGTGGCCCTCTCCGACGGCAGGATGGTGCAAAACGCCGTCAAGGCATCGCCAAGCGCGGCGAGTAGCGGTCTCAGCACCTCCGCCTCCATCCATCCTGCCAAGTCGCAGTTTGTCTGAAACTGGCGCTTCAAGGCCACCCAGTCGCCTCCCACGGCTAAACATTCTTTAACAAAAGGTAGACGTCGCCTGAGGGATGGAATCTCGACAGGCGAACTCGGCGTACTTTCGGCGGGCTCTCTGTCCCGCTCCGCGAACAAAATGGTGGCCGAGTGCATGGGCTGCGCCAAGGAGCTTTCCCGCTGGCGGGAAACGGCGACGGGAGGCTCGGTCCCGCGCAGCTCTGGTGCTCTCTCCACCGCTGGCTCTCCACGGTCGAACTCAGCGAACATCGTGGCCACGGCCTCGAGAAGTTCAGTAAGGCGGGCACGTAACGTGCGCCTCACTCCCTTATTCTGGGGTCGCCATCCCCCGGGGTTGTCTGGGGAATAAAGCCTTCATCGTCCTCGTTGTCCGAGAACGTCCTGGTATGTAGTATGTGTCACGTAAGCATAACCTAACTCGGCCTATTTTACCGACAAAATAACGTTTGGCTACTTCTGACACCAGTTGTAATGAGTTCAACTGAGTCGCAGATGTAGACTTGGAGGCAACACCTTTTATTTAGTTCCAACACACGGGTAACTTCCCCCTAACAGAATGACAATCCAAGCTGGTGACCACCCGGCTAACTACACTAGTCACTACATAACTGTTATTACGACCGGGACCGACGACTTCGGCCCAGGTCCACGTGTTGGAGACTCGTTGAACGGAGATCGTAGACGAAGGGTTTCTTCCAGGTTGAACAACAACCCTGGCCCCTCTCAAGACCCGGCTTATATTCTCTGTGGCCACATTCACCTTCCAGAATCCTCGGGAAGGATCTGGGTCCCAATAACGTGACCCCCCTAGCCCCCTCTTGGGGCCCTTCTGTCAACTTAACCGGTTACATGTCCTCCCGGGTCAACCAAAGTGCCATGGCCTCACACATCCTTATCCTTCGGTCGGCACCCACACACCCTGTCCTGTAGGGTCGGCACTGCACTTAAAGCGTGGTGTCTTCCAGCACTATTATTCAGCGCACAAAGTGCCCCTCTAGGGCCGGTACTCCACCCACAACATTGTGGTACCCGGCGATGTCGCTACACCACATACTGTGCCCCTCTAGGGCCGGTACTGCACCCACAGCATGGTGACATCCAGCGATGTCACTACATGTGTGTAGTACAGGACTTCGTCTCTGGGTATCAAGGATCACACGGAGACCAGATTCTGTTCAGGGCTGCCGCCGTTTATTCCTTCTCTCTCTCCACACTTCCCCTCATCGCGGACATTAGCTACCCCCGCACGTCCCTTCCTCTCCCTTACTCCCTCTCTCTCCAAGCTACCCCGCACGTCTTTGCTACAGCCCTCCTTTTCCGGCTCCCTACGGGACGTCTCCTCCAACTCTTCTCCCCGTCTCTATTCTGGTCCCCCGTTTTTATCCCCCTTCTTCGGGCTCCACCTTTTCCGTCCACCTTCCCACGCTTGCCCCTCGTTTGGTCCTCGCGGTACTCCTCTACACGTGTATAGTAAGGGCGTGAATGGGTGTGTGTTTTTTGACCTGCAATGTGGTGAGTTGAATGAATGAGTAAATGAGTAAGGGAGTGAATGGGTGAGGAGCGACGCTCACAATAACGAGCAGAGCACCGGGCAGCTAAAACGAAGATATTTGACAGGAGCACAGCTGGTGGATCTGCCAGTCAGCTCGGTCAACTCATCGCACCTGGGTCTGTTCCGTGACCTGCCAGTGAGCCTATGATACTTCACATGGACTCACAGTGCAGCTAGCCTGGCAAAAGCACCGTAGTGGCATCGCCGCCACTTAGTGGTGAACGGTGGTTGTTGTTGAATGGGTGAGTATGAGGAAGGCAGTGGTCGGTGAGTGAGTGTGTTGTTGTGACCTGCAGTGTGGCGAGTACTGGATCATCAGCCCGACTACTTTTCATTGAATTGTTTTGCGTTTTTTGACATGTACAATCTTTTAACTGTGTTGTCCTCCTTACCTTAGTGATCATCATGTCTGACAAGACTGACCTGAAAGCAGAACTGGAGCGAAAGAAACAGCGACTGGCACAAATTCGTGAAGAGAAGAGGAGGAAAGAGGAAGAACGCAAGCTGAAGGAGGTTGTGTGTGTGGGGTACCTAAGGTTCAATCCCATGATAGATGAGGGGTAAGGTATAAGTGCATCTCTGCAATTGCACTGCTGGTGGCAGGCCCTCTACTAGAGCAAACTAGAGTGGTATTCTATTTGGTCGACACTTCCACTCATACTGGTAGGTGGGCAGATGTGGGGGCGAATAACCCTGACTATTTGTGTCTGTATATTAGTGTCTTTTTGTGTATACGCCTGTGTGTACATGTGTATATGAGTATACAGTATGTTGTTTTTACTGCCATCACGAGAGATGGAATCGAACCGGCAACCTTTGGAATACAATTCCCATGTGCGGACCATGACAGCACTACAGTTCATTTGTTATTCGGAGGTCACAGGTTCGATTACATCTTCCGGCTGTTGACGCAATATCGTTGTTCTTCGGCCGCACCTCAGATTGGCACGGTTTGCTACATATGGTGCCAAAGAAGTTTAACTTTCATACATGTACACTTACTGTGTACACTCATATACAAATGCACACATACACTCATACACACTCATTGAAGCCACCAGCTTATTTGCAATGCACACCCTATGAGATGTTTAAATATTGTCTCTGCAGATAGACATGCAGAGCTGCAGATAGACCAAATCAGTGCTGCAGATAAATACAATGATGAAGAAAATATAAATCAGAGCAAAAACAACAATAAAAATCGGACCATTACAAACAAATAGAAATCGGAGCAGAGATGCCAAAAATAAATCTGATCCGAGACGACCAAATAGCAACAGTATTCCTACTTCAGCCATGTTTGTACTTTGTATAGCAGTCACAATTGTTCAGATTTGACAAAGAAATGGTAAAGAAAACAGAGCTTCTTCAATAACTAACACAGCCATGACAGCACATATTAGCTTGTTATACCCAGAAGATTAATGGATTTACCATGGGTAAGCAGTGACAGGAGTGGGACATAACGAGCCGAAACACCGTGGTGGGAGTGAAAACTTTAACCCGACTGTTCCAGAAGGAAACAGGGACACGTGTAGCGGCGGGTAGTTTATATTTCTAGAAAGTTTATATATATACAATTTGAAAGTGTCTGTCTGTCACACTTTGGATCTTCCAAACATACGTAAAATTGTGTAAAAGCTCTGTGAATTTACTATTCATATGAATGTGCTGAAATAGACACATTTGTAACGTATATTTATACATGTTCTGTCTTCAAAGTAGGTTATGGTTCAGATCTGCGTTCTGTAAAGTGTGTGTAATGCACTGATCTAGCGATGACTGAGCATTTATGAGTTCCCGCAGTAATTTATTTACATTTTCGTCACTGTGGATGAGAATATTATTGTTAAATATTATGGGAATAACTGTGCAATTGCCAGCCTTATGTGATATTTTCATATATCAATGTAAGCATGGAATATTCACTTCATAATCCATTTGACATGTTGCACATGACAGGCGGAAATGAAGAGAGAGACGGTATTTGATGAATCTGACCTGGAACGGAAGAGAAGGGAGACCGAGGCCCTACTTCACAGCATTGGCATCCCACCCGAACCCCCATTAGGTAAGCAGCCTATTGTATGCATGTATGTTGAACTTCTTTCGCACAGTACGTAACCAACCGTGCTTAATCGTAGGTACGAGGAAGGACAAAAAACTAAATTGAATTATATTGGAGATACATACCTGTTGAGACTTGTCTCCATTGATTTTATATTGATCCTAGAGAATCGTTGGCTGTGTCGGGTGGTGGCGGGTTTTAACGACACATTTATATTTACATGATCTAACCCCCCAAAAAATATTATTATGGAAGGGTTGGAGACAAAACTTGACATCATGGGGCCTGTTGAGAAATACATTTTAAAAATGGTTTCTGATAACCAGTTCTGAAATGGGCATATGATGAGTTACCTGGCTATGTGTTGTGTTGCCAGGCCTGCAGTTTTTGATCTATATGATTGGTAGGGTGATTGTTAATTTGTTCTATAATTATTATATCGTTTAGTATGTTGATTCATCCTGTATGGTACTCATCAGAAGTTCTTGCCTACACAGAAATCCTAGCACATGCATCAATAACATGGTGGCCTTCAAAGGAATGTAGATATACTAGATATCAGGATATATAAATCATTAATCTAGGTGAGAATAAATAAGAAGACAATACACATTCTTTATCAACCTGTCTCCGACCATAAAAAGTAAAAATATATATTTTACACATCCAATCGGCCACATGGCTTTCTGAGAGTATATAATTTCACCCCCATTGCTTTGGTACACAAGAAGGATTCTGGAGTGGTTCCAACATTGAGTGTCTAATCAACATAGTCTGGCTCGCATGAACTAATGTTGGTGAAATACTAGATGTTTAGAAGTAAGGACCCTCTCTTAGATATGGATTCTAGTTCGACATAAAACTATATAACCCATTGCACAAACTAATGTTCAGAACATGCATTTATCCATTTACGTAATGCAGTAATTTTTTTCCATGAAGACTAAATGTATGTGTGTTTAACTTCTTTCGTGCTAATCAGAGGTGTGGGATGCTGACAATGTGTAACCTATTTTATACAAACATTTATTGGTTTGGGGTTGACACAGCCTATCATGATTTTGTGGGGAAGATAAACAGTGGTGTCTGATAAGAGACCCACCCCTGGTATAGGAACATGGAATTTCCACCAGGCTCAGGGATTTAAATAGGAGATGAGTACCGCCTCAATGCTCACTTGAGCAGGAAATCACTTCGACATTTTTAACACAGCCGCTGAGCACAGACCTCTAATCACCGAAAGACAGTTTTTTGGGAGACGTTACCAGCATCCACCAAGGTCGTATTAGCTATTACGTCACGAATGTGACTTACGTCAGGAGGCCCCCCCCCCTGGTGCGGTCGGCCTGAAGGCCCCTGCGGGGAGGGGTCTTCTTGGCCAGCCTATGATGCTGTGCTACAGTTCCTAAGCAACGCTGATATCCATACCTTGGGAGGCCAGGCCGAATTGCCCCCTAGTAGCCCCACCATAGGGCACAAACATCTACTGTAACTGGGACCAACCAGCCAAGCTCTATATGTATAGCTTTATAGATCTCACCACATCTAGAGTGCTTAGATGCAAAAAGCACCAGCCATAAGGAAGGGAAGGTGCAGCTCCTACTGCAAATGAAACGAGGCCATCTTGGGCAGGCACTTGGGCGATATTCGTGATGCCACCTTGTCTGCTGAAAGTCGACAAAAGGGCCAGTGTAAAGGCCACCAAAAACAAAGTCTTCAAATTTATAAAAATCTATACCGCGGAGACCAACGGCTTAGATGATACATGAGAAAATAGCATTCAGTACTCGCCTGCTTCTACGGATTCACGACAGCAGGATGGTGAGGCTTCTTTCAGGTTATGTAAACACCAGTCCTGAGTTTTTTTGCATTGAACCTATACTGTTGAAATTATGTGCTCACAGAAACTCGTGTGTGTGGCCCATAAGATGTGAAAAATAAACGTATTTTCCACGTGGGGGACAGATATGGGAACGTGATGCATTGTTTGCTGATTTCGTGTGTTATTAATATCGTCAATAATTCTAATTATTAATTTGTGTTAAGTTTTACATTGAACTAAGACCCAAATCTAACATGGAGAGTCCGTGCCTTGGAACATTTGGCAGTTCACCATTGGCTCAAGCAAGCCAAATCAATAGCTTATACAATTTATATACAATTTAATTATACAATTTGTTTATTCAATTCACATCACACCCATTCCAACACACAAATAACATATACATACATTGTTAAATGATGTGTCATGCTTTTATAGCTAATACAGTTGCACATGTTGAGTGAGTTTCTTTTAATGATAGATTTAAGTAAGTTCAGACGAGTGGCATGTGTTCGTGTATCTGGAGATCGTTCCACGTGGAAGCAGGTCTGTGTGAAAGTGTACCAGTTTGGGTTTTACTCGAGGGACAGTTAAAAGACCAGAGTTATTATTGGAGTTTCAACTATACATACGTGCAGCTGACGGATGTGCAAATTGATGTGTTCTTGTAGTGTGTATGTCATTGCTTCATACATGTCTGTCTCAAGCATTAACCATCTTCCGTTGCTGTCATCATATCGTTTTGTCCAATTTATGTTGCTGTTTCTTCCCATGTTTTCATCGCTACTGCATGATTTGCCAGATGACCATTGGACTGATCATTACAGTGAGTGAATGTCTCTTGTTTAACATGTAGCTTTTCACATCCACGATTATGAATCGTAATACATTTTCGGGTTGGGCCACAATTATCTGGCCATATTTTAGTTGTACCCCCCCCCCACCTTACATAAGCAAACAAATTAAATTCCCACTTGTACAAGTGCCTAATGCTCTATTGTTTCAACTCGCCTGCAAGTTGAAAAACAATTCGCACAACAGAATTTAGAAATTATATACACGACGTCTCTAATTTAATTATTTCCACGATGTTTCTAAGGGAATTATATACATGACGTTTGTAACGAAGTCAATTATATACACGACGTTTCTAAGTGAATTATATACATGACGTTTCTAAGTGAATTAGAAACATGACATCTCTAACTAAGTCAATTATATACACGACGTTTCTAACTAAATTAGAAACATGACGGTTATAACTAAGTCAATTCATCAAGCATATTTGTATCATAAACAAGGACTTTGACAGTATGCCTGTTTGTGAAGCCAACATTATTGGCAAAGAGTAATTATGGAATCCATTGAGATGGAAGTAAAATTATTTATTATTGTGGAAAATATATAATTTAAGTGTGGCTTAGAAATATGATTGAGAAGTAGGTGATATATGTGAATAGTCTACTGTTATAACATGTCTAACACCTGCTACTGCCTCGTGAGTATTTATAATGAGAAGTACATATTATGCTAACCATTGGCCCGTATAATTTAGAATTAACTTAGAATACATTAATTTGCAATGATCAATGCATCGTATTGGTTGAAATGCTGTCATGACACCAATCTAAGAAGGTATGTCAGGTGACATGATAATTCTGACTTCCTGGTTTGTGATATGAAGATACTTAACACAGTTTGAAATGAAACGTTGAATCTCATTGTTAAATTTGGTGGCGAGAAATGTTCTTCAACTTACCGGTACAGTGAAACAATAATAGTTGGCACATTCAATTATTGCACACGTGATACTGTTATTTGTATTCCTGTGTCTGGTGGCAAAAGGTTTGATGACAAAAACTTGGCCAGATAATGGTGTGGCCTAACCCAAAATGTATATTATGAATTGTCATCTTTGTTGTTTTGTTATCAAGTGTGAAACTAGTTTAACTAGGGTTGTTAAATGACAACCCGTAGACTGGTAACCATTTTCAGGATTGATAACTGGTTCAGAAAGTCAGGAATCGCCAATCAATTCCAGTAGAAATTTTAGTCAGAAATGGACTGATTGGCTCGTGCAAATGTACAAACCACAAACAGGAAACATTAGCCCATTGAACGGTAAAGGTGCAGCTCTGTAATGACTTTCTTTCATTGCTGGCAGAATGGCCTCCACTAAAGGGAGCTCTAGTAGTTAGTTGATCTACTCTTCCACCCTGACCAGACATGTTCAACGAGGTGGGCTTACCCACACTTCACCCCACCACATGTGACAAGCAGATTAACTAATTGTGGTGAGCTTTTCCATTTATGCTGCTGGTTGGACAAGAGGAGGGGGATTTAGGTAAATTCCCCCATTGTTAAAACTGTCGTGCCAGGGGGTGGAGTCGAACCTGTGATCCCTGGACTGCTCGTGTCCTAGTCATTACACCACAGCAGCTCCATATGTTTCTTTATATTTTATGTTTATTGCTGTAGTAATTTCGATATGTCTGGCTTACCAGTAGCTATCGTTTTAGCGCTTTTTTCATGTGTTTACTGGTTATGCAAAACATACTAATTAACATAACCGCTCTGTGCTCCGTGCAATATGGTAATTACACCAATTTTCATGAGTGGTGTTGTGTAATGCTGCCTTTTTATGGTATAGATATGTGTTCAGGCATGTTAGTGGTTAGTTGGAAATGTAAAGAAAGATTCTTTGCAAATGTGGAAAATCATCTGTAAGTAACAACAAATAAGCATACAATATGCCTCCTTTCTGTATCCGTCCCCTCGTGAACATTTTTATTTATTTTTTACGCATCCCATCAGCGACACGACCTTCTGCGACTGCATAATATCAACATGCATCGTTGATACACCAGCAAACTCTGAACCGGTTTTGACATTCAGTGTTTTTTAAATTACCAGTCAGGCTTGCTTGAATCAATGCTAGTGAACTGCCAGATGTTTATAAACAAGGCCCCTCTCTTCATATGGCCCTAGATAGGCAAAACTCTATTTTCATGGTGAAGTATTTAAACAATTTAAAATTAATTTGATATTTGTTTTTTTTTCTTCCCTTATTTCTCTCCATTTTTCCATACTTTCATTTTTTCCCAAATCATTCCACGTATTTTTTTACCCATTCATTTGCACCCTATCATCAAATCATCATTAGGTCATCCACTAAGGGTCGTAACATGGGATACGTGTTTATTTCATTATTTAGTTCCACCTCCCATGTCACCTACCTCCTCCAAATCACTCAGCACTCCCAGCGAGGCAGGAAGTCAAGACTTTGGTGAGGTGCCACCTGGGGTCAGGTATGCAGATTTTGTGTCTTCCTCCATTTTGCCTGTTTACAGACCAGTGTAGAAATGGCCCACAATCCACGTTGATGTTATTTAGTTTTACAATGAATGGTTTTTAAAATGATTTTTAATAGGCAAAATGTTTTTCAAGAAATGTATTTAATTTAATACTCAATTATGTTTGTGCCTTTTTAAAGATTTCTTCTGCATGGAGAATATTTTTTCACAATTTTTATTGTATTGTATGTGCTCTGCTTTCTATTTTGATTGTTTATTTTCTTAATCCAACTTCTACTGATTAGATTTTTTCTCTGAATTCTATTTTACTGTTTTGGCTGCGATTTTAGTTTGGTTGTTTTTGCACTGATTTATGTTTGTTACATTTCGTTATGTGCAGGACACTTCAATGGGATACAGACCCTGCAGCGTTGCAGCTGCACACAGATTCTGAACTCAGGTATCAAGTCTATACCTAAGCTTTACCCCACCACACATGACCTGTTGATCATAGCCTGTGATGTACCCATTTATACTGCTGGGTGGATGGCGGTGGGGGGGATTTGAGAAACTTGACTGTTTCAACTTGGATAGTGCTTTTTGCTGCTGGCCATTTTACTTTTTGGTCCTTTGGGCCAGTGCTCAGCACACAAATATGTATGTATGTTGAACTTCTTTCGCACGGTAAGTAGCCAACCGTGTTTGCTGCCATTCGCCACTAAGCAGCGGTGACATGATGACTGCTTGTGCCATGCTAGGTACACCGTGAGACCACGTGAAGTAAGGAATGCTCACTGGCAGGAGGACAGACTCAGTTGTAATGGGTTGGCTGACAGAGATCACTTTATCTCATCCCTTTGTCGCATCACATTCTCTTTCATCACTTTCGTTCTCTCTCTCGATGCACTCGTGTAGAGTTCCAGATGCAATTTGTGGGTAGCCAAAATCGCGCATAGGAAGTTCGTGATTAACGAGGGAATATTGTATACAACACCCTACTGTATACTATGCACTACATTGTACTTACAAACTACTGTACCCTAATGGACTGTAAACTACTTTAGTGTGTAGTACTTCACACATTAAATGTAAAAACATGGCACACATAAACACGCACACAAATACACAAACACATGTGTTAGCAAACCAGCATATATATACATACACACGTGCACATAAATATACACATGTTAGCCAACAAACCCATGCTAACACACGCTAACAAACGTGCCAATAAACGCTAGCAAAAACTAACAAATGTTAAAAACGCTTAGAAAACTATAAATCGCTAAGAACTAACGAAGGGCTATACACACACACCTTAATACAGTGACAGATATGCACAGTCACATAAACACAAATAACAATGGCCACCATTCTCCACGCAGTTTAAGACTTTATGGACTACCCAAGACTTTATGAACTACCAAAAATTCACAAACCTAAAGTCCCATTGAGACCCATAGTTAGTACAATAGGCTCTGCCACATACAAATTAGCACAATACGTAACGAAACAAATACAGCCCTACATCGGTAGGACCTTTTCGTTCATCAAAAACTCTGAACATCTCGTAAATATAATTAAAGATGATAATTGGTTCTTTACCCTTCTATCTGGCAACAAAACTGACACCTTTTTGCAAGGAGTCATGTTTGCATAGACCGCAATACCTGCAGTCATAATACAAACAAAAGAACATAACTCTGATAATGTGCACTGTCCTTGAAGTTGATTGGTCCACACCCGAGACAGCTTTCCTTAGAGCCTAGTCTCATATGGGTTGGACCAGATGATGCCAAAAGGCGCACAACTCAAGGACAATGCACCATCAGAGTATGAGAGCTCGGGGCAAGCATCTACACTATGGGGACCTCATTTGCCAGTAAAATATGATAATTGGTTCTTTACCCTTCTATCTGGCAACAAAACTGACACCTTTTTGCAAGGAGTCATGTTTGCATAGACCGCAATACCTGCAGTCATAATACAAACAATAGAACATAACTCTATAATTAAAGATATTAAGCTTAACCCGAATGATATTCTCGTAAGTCTTAATGTGACTTCTCTGTTCACGAGGGTTCCGGTCAACGAGTCAATTAAATTACTCGACACTGGTAATGAACAAAGGTTTAGCCAAAGATATCCCAAGACTAGCTGAACACTGTCTAAAGAACACCTACTTCTTGTGGCAAGGTGACTTCTATAAACAAAAGGAAGGAGCAGCAATGGGCTCTCCTTTGTCTCTCGTGATAGAGAATTTGTACATGGAAGATTTTGAAACAAAAGCAATAGCTTCAAGCACACTAAAACGATCTGCTTGGTTTAGATATGTGGATGACACATTGGTGATGTAGCCACACGGAAAAGATACACTGAACGCTTTTCTAAATCATCTCATCTCGCAAAACCCATCCATCCAGTTCACCATGAAAGTGGAAACTGATAGATTCCAGTGATAAAATATTTTCTGTAAATTACTCATTTCAATTACACATTGCAACATCGTCGCAACTGACAAACGACTGTAGACTCTCTGTGAAATACCTCCGATTAGCACAGTTGGCTACGTACAGTGTGAAAGAAGTTGAACATACATACAGACATAATAACCTTCATGATAGCATTGCACTATACGAATGGCGCGAATACCAAATGTAATAAATACAGATATAGTTTTGTTTTAATGACTGCTATCTTCTGAGCTGTTTGGTGTCTTGCAGCCGCCGTGCAGTGAAGCTCAGCATGACCAAGGTATCTCACGTAGACTTGCCAGCCAGAGAGATGGTGTCATATGCCAAGGAAACACAGACCCCTGTCACAGCTCAGCAAACAGATGGTAAGGATATTATGAGGGAATGGCTTTTTTCCACCTCGACTGCAATGTAGCGTTGTACAGGAAAATCTTTCCAGACACGGGGGTTACGTTGCTAGGAAATATCACGTTGGGCAACATTGCGTTAGACAAATAATATACCTGATGGGAAAAATAGGGTTGCATTCCTGGACCCGAAATTATCACCGATTTTTTGTTTAACTAACTCTTTAGAATTCCCGCCAACTGTTATTGTACTAATGGATGTTGAGTAGCTCCATTTATTGTGTGTGTGTGCACTTTTTCCATTTCACAAAATCCCCGTCTCCATTACTCTTCCCGCACCACTTGCGCCAATCCTCGCCGATAACTTGAACGTTCGTGATTCGCATCTAGGCATCCGTGTAACTGACGTCCTTAATGTGTGGACGGCAAGACGCATGTGGCAATGTGTGTGATCCTTTGCAAAAAAAACATATACACAAATAATATTTATACAAAAACACACGTGGTAAATAAATCATTCTCACAGTCGATTTATCCACACGCTTAGTACCTTCCAACGGATGCATTCTCACTTCCCGCAAGCCCAACAACTAGCTTAGCAATGTCAAGCCACGTGCAACGGAAACATCACCCACATGTTCCGGAAAACAGCTCTCATTAAGTAAATCATGTGTAGCCAAAACACGCTTTAGATAAAACTGCGTTTTGCGAGGTTTTCCTATATAATAAGTCTCAGTGAGAGCTTGCTTAAATGAGCATTAAGACAGTGCTTACCTCCTATTTACATTTCTGTTAACTTAATCCCACATATTCTTTGGTTCTTTCGGTAAAGTCACGTAGGTATAAAATAAAATACATCACGATGTTTCGATTGCAACACAAGCAATCATCATCAGATGGGAAAACCACAGCAATAATTTTTTTTGCTGAAGTGTATTTTTTCTTGCTGTGGTTTTCCCACCTGATGATGATTGCTTGTGTTGCAATCGAAGCGTCGTGATTTATTTTATTTTATACCCACGTGACTTTACCGAAAGAGTATGGATTCCTGCAGTCACGAAAGCTTCAGAACTAGATTTAATCCCACATATCAAAAATCAAGGTACGGCCCCTGCAGGCTTGCGGTGTAGAGTCCATCTACTCCCTTACGTACTGACCTGCTCACTCAAAGACAAATATCCCCCCTATAGCCTTAATAGACTGTTGGGGCAAGTGCTGTTAGCGAGCACCTATGAAGGCCGGTGGATGGCCTGCCTTTTTCTCCCCAGTGGTGATGTTTACACACTGCACCAGATACTCATTTGAGGCTCAGTCGACCTAGGGGAAGTCCAGGACCAGTTCAGATATTCATCACTGGTGTTGACCCACTCATATTTGTGGTGTCTGGCCCATCTACGTGGAATTTTCTGCTGATCACTTTTGGTATGTATGGATGTATGTTGAACTTCTTTTGCACCGTACGTAGCCAACCATCTTGAGTTGACTCAAGACTGAAATGTTCAGTAAAGCTCACAAAGCATAACCATATAGCCTTCATGATATCATTTGCACTGTAAGAATGGTGCAAATACCAAATATTCTTATTTATTTTACAGGCTTGAGCAAGTTACTGTGAATATTCCACATTCCTATAGTGGGGGCGAGTCTATCCTAAGGGCAGCAATTGTTGATCATTCTCACAAAGTGGTTCCTATTTTAATGTCCCCAGTGGAATGATGGGCTGAAGCAATTTAAGAATCTGGGTTTTCTTTTTTTTTTCCATGCAAATACCTTTATCTTCCTGGAATTTATTCTATATTCCTGGATTCTGTCGCTTGAAACTCAGTTTCAAGGGAAATTAACCCTAATTAGTAAATTTGGCTGTGAGATTGTTCCACTTGCCATTGATCTGAGACAATGGTGCACTAAACACTTGTATGAGTGAACATCTGGCTGTGTCTGGTGGAGGAGGGTCTTACAACATCAATTTAGTAAAATCATTACATAACCTAATCCAATAAAAATATCTATTATGAATGATAATATTGCTGCAAAAACCTATGTGTGAAGTTAATATGACGCTTTTATGATTGTTTTTGTTTTAGAAGTCAATGAGGAAGACGATGACATAATACAGCCGAAGCCAGCTGTTGATGCTGATGTGGAAAAACAAGAAGGAAAAGAAAGTGGTGAAGATGGTAAGTCATGGACGTGTGCACATCATGAACCAAGCAGCTTCTCTTTGACCAGATAGAGGGGGATGAAAAGGCATGGCACGGGCTAGAGTAGATATGGACTGATGTGGTACAGCGAAATAATGGAGCTGAATGGACTTTCTGATGACTGTTACCAGCAGTGTTAGATTGGCCTCTGTGGAGGAAGCTCGTTAAAGATGCTACTGGACAACGAGCAGAGTGTTGGGTGGCTAAAACTCTGCAAATTAGCACAGTGGGTTACACAGGTGGTGCAATCATCTCAGTCCGCCAACCCATTATACCTATCTCGTCTATCTTGTATGTATGTTGCTAATCTTGTGACCTGTCAGCAAGCCTTCCACACTCAATGTTATTGCCTCAAAATGCACCTGGCTTGGCACAAGCACTGTGGTGATGTCACTGCCACTTATAGACAAATGGCGGCTGTTGTTGATATATGTGTAAGTGACACCTAGAAGTACTCCCCATAAAACAGCAGAAGGGCCAAGAAAGGGGTTGCCGACACTGGAGAAGAGGCGAATCAAGGGGGCCCGGCTGGCAACAGGTAAGGCTGAGAGCCCTGATTAGCCGCTCCGACTGCCATTCCGGGATGAGTAAAGGACCAGGGGATTGGCCAGGGAATTCAAAAGGACAAGAGTTAAACATAGGAACGGGAAATAAAGACGTTCAGATGTCGAAAAATAGGTGAAAAGTGAAAGAGGTAAACTTGTGTGGAGTTTAGGGGGGATTCTAGAAGGTTCAAGAAGAGAGTGATTTAATGGTGCATGGCATGATCACGGGGCTGTTGCGGGGATTGCAAAGGGAGATACGTGTGGTGGAACGAAGTGTGGAAGAGTGCACGTGTGGGGTAAAGACTGCTGAATAATAAAGTACCTCTCAAGGATATGATGTGTGGACCTCTTTAACACACGTGTGCATGGTTACGTGTGAGTGTGCATGTCTGTATGGTTGTGTGTGCACATGTATGTGCGACAGGGATGTCCTCTTGCTCCCACATTATTTAACATCTATTTTGACCATGTAGTTCGTGAAGCCTTCAATAGCTGTACCGGAGGAATTTCCATCTGGTACTGATACAATGGGAGGCTGATCGATGCCCGGATGTGGTCAAGGGATGGTTCCCTATTGCTCAACTATGTTATGTATGCCGATGATCTGGTTATTGCTGCTCACTCAGAGGAGGAGTTCGAGGCGCTGCTGCTGAACCTGGAGCTTGCCACGAAGAGGTGGAGCCTTATCATCAGCCCCACCAAAACTAATCACCTGCCTGGGTATTTTGTACCATCGGACACTCCACCCCCACAACTCCCAATTGGTGATGGGGCAGTTGTGCAGAGAGTGGAGAGTTTCCCATACCTGGGCGGTATGCTCATGACCGGCTCCAGTTTGACAGCAGAGGTCTCACTCCGAATCAGTCGAGCAGCATTATCTTTTCATCGGTTGCACTGTGTGGAAGATACCTGGTCTCTTGCTCCGCATGAAGCTTCAGGTGTTCTCGGCCACAGTCATTCTCTCCCTTCTCTATGCTTGAAAAACGTGGACCCCCCTAATTGAGCATCTTCGCTGGTTAGAAACATTTAGGCTGGCTTGCCTACGATCCATCCTGGGTTTAACCAGGCTGGATTATGTGAGGAGTTCACAAATCCTTGAAAGATCTGGACAAAGTCCCATCAGTGAGCTCCTCCTGCAAGTGAGGTTCTGTTGGCTGGTCATGTAGCTCACCTGCGCAGCTACCGCATGCCCAAGCAGCTTCTGTTTGGCCGGATAGATGGGGCTAAACGGGTGTAGGATGGGCTTGAGAAGATATGAACTGATATGGTACAGAAGGATGTGGAGCTGATTAGACTTGGCGATGACTTTTATTTGCAGTGTCAAGATCGGCCTTTGTGCAAGAGGTTTGTGAAGGACGCTGCTGGAGAGTTGGAAGCAGTCGCCCTCCAGCCATAATGAAGGGGAGAGGAGCGTTGCTCATAACATTCAGCAGAGCACCGGGCGGCTTAAAACGTAGGGAATTGGCACAGTGAGGAGCACAGTTTGTGCATCTGCCAATCATCTCAGTCAAACCATGGCATCTGGTTCTGTTCTGTAACCTCCTGCCAGCGGGCCTTAGACACTTCACGTGGCCTCAAAGTGCACCTAGCAAGGCACAAGCGCCGTGGTGACTTAACTGCCATTTCGTGGTAAACAGCGGTTATTATTGTATACGTGTTTTTACGTGTTTGCAATGTATGTGTCAATTGACACCAAGGACACCCTAGCAAATGAGATTTTCTGTCAAAGTAGTTTGCAGGTGAAATACTTTAATTAAAACGAATGTGCGACTTGCAGTACATCCATGCGAGCTCACAGAAGAGGAGAAGGAACAGGTGCTTCACTCTGATGACTTCCTCAACTTCTTTGACCGAACGTCACGTATCATGGAGCGTGCCCTGGCTGAACATCAGGACATATTCTTTGACTACAGTGGCCGTGATAACGAAGAAATGGATGGGTAATATCTAAATTCATATTTTTTTAACACCATTTTTCATCATAAGTGGAATCTTGAGACTGTTTGCTTGTCTGTTTCTGACACCTGTGTTTTGCTTAGATTCATATATGTAGTAGACGTTTACATTTAAAGAAAATTGCAAGTATATAAAGTGTTGTTGACTAACTGGCCATGGCTCAGTGCTATACTGAGCAGCTCTAAATTTGAAGGTTCTTAGTTTGAATCCTGCCTGGTGTGGAATGACTTGCCTGATCGCACTCATGCTAGTGTAGCGATGTCGATGGGCTGTGTACACTTACCTGCAGGGGCAGTCAGGGTCCAGCAGGGGCAATCGTTATATCTCTAGCCCGAAAGCAGGAGGGGGCTGCGGGGTGTCCTGGGATCCCCCGGAGGCCCCTGTGGAACTCTCTGGAAGGTAGGCGGAGCTAGAGCTGAAGCAATGGTGCTGGGTATAAAAGCCGGATCCTTTTATTATTTCCCTTCTACGTGACTTTACCGAAAGAACCAATAAGATGAATCCCTGCAGTCACGAAAGCTTTAAATCGAAAAGTATATAAGAATATGCAAATCCAGATTTGATGCATTAAGCGAAGTTCCCTGAGTTCTGTTCACTGGAATGGTGTTCTAATGTGTTTCCGGAACGTATCGTGGGCCACTCATGAAAACCAGATGTAATATAAGTACTAAAATGTAGTTTTAAATCGAGTGTATGGCGTGGTGTGCACTGCTACACTGGGACTCGTGTGTGTGTGTGTGTGTAGGGAGGTATCGGCAGGTGCCAAGCTCTCCTTGAACAGGCAGTTCTACGACGAACGTTGGTCCAAACGTCGAGTGATCACCAGCCTCGACTGGTCTGCCCAGGTTTGTGGTGCCGTGTTAATACTTAGGTTGTCAAACAGTCACCGATAAACCAGTCGCCGTTTTCAGGATGGATTAACGGTTCCAAATTTCAGGAGCCAGTAATCATTCCCAAGTGAAATTTTAGTAATGCACACACCAAGTGGCTCGCGTGAATATTAAAACGGCACAGCGGCAGGCCTAAGTCACGGCGTAGTATATTTGCCCTCGTTTCTCACAAATCTTTTTTTGTGTCGAGGACAGATATACAGTCTCCAAATTGAATCTGATTGTGTTGTGTTATATGATCCCACAGTACCCCGAGTTGCTCGTTGCAACCTATAATAACAATGAAGATAGTCCCCATGAGCCTGATGGAGTGGCCTTGGTTTGGAACACAAAATTCAAGAAAACTACTCCTGAGTATGTCTTCCATTGCCAGGTGAGTGAAAAGTGTGGTCTGTGTAGATTGTAGTCCAAGCTACCTCACCAATGCCTTAGAACATTATTACTGTTATAGAGAGCACATTAGGCTGAAGTTGAAATCCAGCTGTCATCTCGGTTGGAGCACCCAGTGTTTACATCGCTGCACTTGATAGAATTTAGAGTGAATCAACCAGGGTTATTGATGACCCAGAACTCACTGATTGACTCCGGTCACCACTCACCAGCAGTCGGTCAGTCACCTTATTACGCTTCCATTGCTACTACCATTGTTAATGTTCCCAAGTCTTCAATATGGGTGGAGGAATTAATGAGTGCAGAATTAACATTGAGAAATGCAATGTGGCTGTCTGTTTGAGTGCAGTCAGCTGTGATGTCTGCAAGCTTTGCTCGTTTTCATCCAAATCTGGTGGTTGGTGGCACCTACTCGGGTCAGATTGTGCTTTGGGACAATCGAAGCAATCGCATGACGCCTGTACAGAGGACCCCCCTGTCAGCAGCAGCACATACGGTAAGCCGTAAGACCGTTTTGAATCTAGGGTCTGGCACCTTTTCCACTTTAGACCAAACCTGGATATTTTTCTCATTCAGCCTAGGTCTATCAAATGAGAGTGTATACTGTAATACAGTTTAACAATACCACCAGATAACAATAAAAAAAAATTCTGCCACCCAAACACAGGTGGCAACCTTACTTGACCAATTTAACCATTTCTCTCATTTCTATTTTCAGAATTGTTTTATTTTTTTATGTTTTTGCTTTTGTCATTTTCATGATGCTGGTCACCATTGCAATTCGGACAATCCCAGAGTGAATTGCGACCCACCCACGTGTGTTGTGTCTGCTGCAGTCTAGTGACAACATGTGAAAAACACAAATATTGCACAAAAGGACTGATTGGTTGACTCGGCCAATCATCGCTTCCTCCAGGGTGGCTAAAACAACGACAACGTTGTGAAGAAGATCAATAGCGGAGATTTACCACCGCCATTGTAATGTGGAATTTCCACGATCATTAGTTCAGGGCTGTAAACGGGAGATAGGCACTGCCTCAGTGCTCATTTCAGCAGAAAATTATTTTGATGTTTTCTCTGTTCTGCTAACTCTTGTTTTGTCCGTTGGCTGTCAGCACCCAGTGTATTGCGTGAATGTGGTGGGGACACAGAACGCGCACAATCTCATCAGCGTGTCCACAGACGGACGAATGTGTTCCTGGAGTCTGGACATGTTGTCCCAGCCACAGGTACTTCAAACTTAGCCACGCATTTGTAACCCGTGCTCACGGTGTCTCATCCTTCTGGCCGTAATCCTCACCAAGAACAAAAGGGTGGTTATTGTTACGTGAATTTGTCAAATTTCGGCAGTACTCGTGCATTGTATTCTTGCTGCTGCTCGGCGTCCCTGTTACTCGCGGGCCCCAGCGCTCCTCACTTTTACTCGTTCGCCACCACGCATACACGGAGCCTCCAGGTGATTTTGAAGAACCACAATGGTGCCCGTTTATTCACACTGACTCCCCATCACGTGGGCACACCAACATGCCAGCACACTAACACGCCGACTCGCCAACACTTCGGCACATTGACACCCCAGCACACGTACACGCTAGCACACTAAGATACCAGCACATCAAGACGGCGACTCACAGGCACTCCGGCACACCAGCACACTGACACTCCGGCACAAGAACACGCCGACTCACCGATACACCACCACACTAACGCATGGCACACTAACACATGGCACACTAACACATGGCACACTGACACTCCGGCAGACTGAAACGCTGGCAGACTGACACGCTGGCACACCAGCAGGACCTGCAACGCAACCATCCCAGGCCCTGACTCGGCCCAGGCAGCAGAACACCTTCGGAAAGCGTTTCTTGTGCTCTGATGTGGCAGTCCCGAGTCTACCGACTTGCATCTGGAGGAAGGGGCGGGGCGTAATGTACCGCCCATCTGTCCTCGACCAATCATGGGCCAGCGTTACTCTTCTATTGGACAATTCCAACACTCGTTACTGGCCGGCATCAATATACGCACAAGAGATCATAACCATGACCACACCTGTTACACCTATCCAGTTCTGTAACATATATTTTATGAATGTCTTTACTTTCGCCAAAGTGCACTCTCAAACCACATTTATTTATTTTATTAAACAGAGTTGCTGAGCACAGGTACATCAAGCAGCCAAAACAAACAGCGCTATCAAAACTGTGATTAACAAGAGTTGACATACGTCTAGAATTGAGCAAGGTTATTATTCTTCTTGGTTCTTTCGGTAAAGTCACGTAGAAGGGAAGTAATAAAATAATAAAAATAAAACATAATAAAATAATTCTCACGACGTTTCGGCCACAATGCAAGCAGCCGTCCTCAGGTGAAAACCAGGTCTGTCGAGGCTGCTTGCGTTGTGGCCGAAACGTCGTGAGAATTATTTTATTATGTTTTATTTTTATTATTTTATTACTTCCCTTCTACGTGACTTTACCGAAAGAACCAAGAAGATGAATCCCTGCAGTCACGAAAGCTTTAAATCGAAATTTAAGGTTATTATTATTATATGAGCTCGGTGACAAGAGACGATGGGAGGGAATTCCAGAGTGGAGCAGTGCGAGGGAAGATGGAGAAGGAAAGAGAAGTGTTGTGACCTGCAGTGTTGTGAGTGAGTCTGTTGTTGTGACCTGCAGTGTTGTGAGTGAGTGTGTTGTTGTGACCTGCAGTGTTGTGAGTGAGTGTGTTGTTGTGAGTGGGTGAGTGAGTGTGTTGTTGTGACTTGCAGTGTTGTTGTGACCTGCAGTGTTGTGAGTGAGTCTGTTGTTGTGACCTGCAGTGTTGTTGTGACCTGCAGTGTTGTGAGTGAGTGTTGTTGTGACTTGCAGTGTTGTTGTGACCTGCAGTGTTGTGAGTGAGTCTGTTGTTGTGACCTGCAGTGTTGTGAGTGAGTCGGTGAGTGAGTGTGTTGTTGTGACCTGCAGTGTTGTGAGTGAGTGTTGTTGTGACCTGCAGTGTTATTGTGACCTGCAGTGTTGTGAGTGAGTGTTGTTGTGACCTGCAGTGTTGTGAGTGAGTGGGTGAGTGAGTGTGTTGTTGTGACCTGCAGTGTTGTCAGTGAGTGTTATTGTGACCTACAGGGTTGTGAGTGAGTGTTGTTGTGACCTGCAGTGTTGTGAGTGAGTGTTGTTGTGACCTGCAGTGTTGTGAGTGAGTGTTGTTGTGACCTGCAGTGTTGTTGTGACCTGCAGTGTTGTGAGTGAGTGGGTGAGTGAGTGTGTTGTTGTGACCTGCAGTGTTGATGAGTGAGTCTGTTGTTGTGACCTGCAGTGTTGTTGTGACCTGCAGTGTTGTGAGTGAGTGTTGTTGTGACCTGCAGTGTTATTGTGACCTGCAGTGTTGTGAGTGAGTGTTGTTGTGACCTGCAGTGTTGTTGTGACCTGCAGTGTTGTGAGTGAGTGTTGTTGTGACCTGCAGTGTTGTTGTGACCTGCAGTGTTGTGAGTGAGTGTTGTTGTGACCTGCAGTGTTGTTGTGACCTGCAGTGTTGTGAGTGAGTGTTGTTGTGACCTGCAGTGTTGTGAGTGAGTGTTGTTGTGACCTGCAGTGTTGTGAGTGAGTCTGTTGTAGTGACCTGCAATGTTGTGAGTGAGTGGGTGAGTGAGTGTGTTGTGACCTGCAGTGTTGTGAGTGAGTCTGTTGTTGTGACCTGCAGTGTGGTAAGTCGGTGAGTGAGTAAAGGAGTGAATGGGTGAGTGTATTAGGAAGGGAGTGGTGGGTGAGTGAGTGTGTGTTGTGACCTGCAGTGTGGTGGTAGTGGTTGAACACTGTGTGGTAGATGAGACGAAATAGTCTGTCTGGTAGATTATCCTCAACATGGGTGGCGGAATCAACGGATGGTGCTCACGGAACAGTAAACATACGAGTAGCGATAGAAGAGTGATCATTCATGTCATTGTGGAGAATCTAAGTAACAAAATAAATAAACAGACAATGTGCCGCCACATTCACATATGTCTTCCTCCACACTTCTGCCTTTTTTTCTATTTTGTGTTGTATAATTGTACGTCGAACTCGGACCCCCTAACAGAGAGGGTGCTTGCCAATAAACATATGGCAAGCCAGACTGCTGACAAAAAATGCTCCCTGAAGAAAAGCTGTGTTGACTGATGGAATGTGTAAAAAAAAATACGTGGAAGAACATATGCGAGAAGGAGGCATATCGTCTGCTGATTTGTGATTTTATTTATCTTCACAGCGACGCTAATGAGTTTTGCGTTCTGTGTGTTCGTACGTCTTGGCAACTGAGCACGTTTCCTCCATGTGGTCAAACAGGACAGCATGGAACTCGTGCACAAACAGTCCAAGTCGATCGCAGTCACCTGCATGACCTTTCCTGTCGGTGACGTCAATAACTTTGTGGTGGGCAGTGAAGAGGGTTCGGTATACACTGCCTGCAGGCATGGGAGGTGAGGTTACTGATTGTGAGTTTTATCTGTTTAAATACTTCACTCTAGAAAATCCCTTGGAATGAAATGTCTCGTTTGCACCGGTATACAAGCTGTCAATTGACATGCATAGGAAACATGCAGTTCACATCCACAAACACACGTACGTGGATACATTCGCACATACACAAAGGGAGTGTAATGGAATCTGGCATTTCCATGGTCACTGACTCAGGGCTGTAAACAGGAGATGAGCAGTGCCTCGATGCTCGCTCGAGCGGCACTGTTGTTGTTACACTCTGGCTTAAGAATGTATTTGGCAATGTGCATGTTCCAGCAAAGCAGGGATCAGTGAGGTGTTTGAAGGGCACCAGGGACCAGTGACTGGCATTCACAGCCACTCTGCTGCAGGACCCATTGACTTCTCTCACCTCTTTCTCACCTCTTCGTTTGACTGGACAATCAAGCTCTGGACCACGAAGGTCTGTTACCCGCCTACTCACTCTCCCACCCACTAAACTCACCCACTCATCAACTCACTCACTCACTCACCCACTTACCCACCCATTCACTCACCCATTAAAATACTCAGCCATTTACCTACCCACCCACTCACCCACTTGGTCACTTATCTATTCACTCACCTCCTAACTCTCGTTTGTTGTCCTTCCCCCGCACCTCCAATTAGCACGGTTGGCTACGTACAATGTGAAAGAAGTTCAACATACTGTACATACAACAACAAGAACAACTGCCGCTCCCCACTTAAATGGCGGTGACGTCACCACCGAGCTTGTGTCAAGTCAGGTGCACTGCAAGGCCACGTGAAGTGCCGAAAGCTCACTGACAGGAGGTCATGGGACAGACCCAGGTGCTATTGGTTATTGACTGAGGTGACTGGCAGATTTACCAGCTACAGTATGCGTTTTACTGTGCCAACTTTCTGCATTTTAACTGCTCGGCACTCAGCTCGTTGTTGTGAGCGTCTCTCCTCTGCCCTCCATTGTTGTTGGAGAGCGACTGCCTCCAACTGCCCAGTAAATAATGTGGTTGCCAGAGGACATCCCTGTTGCACAGCAAGATGATAAGAGAATGGCTCCGACTCCTGGCCATGTAGCTTTACCCGGGTCTGCCCACGGTGAAGGTGGTCTATGAGCAGAGAGTCAGGGACTCCGAAAGCACAAAGAACAACCCAGTGCCCTGGCCTATTGATGGTATCATAGGCCTTGACCAGGTCAATAAAGCAGAGATGTATATCCTGTTGGAATTCCTTGCACCTCTGCTCTCGCAGATGGACAGAGAATATGGCATTTGTGCAGGAACGCCCTGGCTTGAGACCACATTGAAGCTCCGAAAGTTACTCCTCAGCATGCCTGGCAAGAAGTTAAATAATCTTTGCCAGGACCTTTCCCAGCACACTGAGGAGGGAGATACCCGTTAGTTGTTACAATCTGCGCAGGTCCCCGTTAAAGAGGGGGACTACTAGGGCGTCATTTAAATCCTGCAGAAGTTGTCCTGTGGTCCATACAGTTGTGATGATGTCATGTAGGGCAGTCTGCACACAGACACCACCCTCCCTCAGCAGTTTCCTTTGGGCTGAGGGAAATCCCCTCCCCAAGACATCATAGAAATACTCTGCAAACCAGCAGATCTGTTCCTGGGGGTCGGAGATCGGATCACCGTTATTTGCCTTATGGATGGTGATAGATAAAGCGCTGCAAGTTATTTTCTGATGGGATTAAACAGTGATTGCAGACTACTGAGGCAGATTCCATCTCCTCGGCACTCATTCTTGCAGTGCCGCACTGCTCTCCGAACCTCTGAGCCTCCTTATTCTCCAACGTTGGATGTTGTAGACGACGGGAGTGGGTCTGTCATTTTCTCTCAGCCAGCTGGAAACACCTCTTTCAGCCAGGGTCTCTGGGGAGGTTTGGAGTGGATATCCTATGCAGTCATTGCAGCTGCATGAGCCGCAATCCTGATACTCACCCATTTTCCCTCAGCATCAGGAGGGCGGAGAGATGTCAACTCCAGCTGCAAGCGATGTTGAAATTCCTAACTTGCAACTCGTCAGCTAGTTGAGACCATTCTATTGTGTATTTGAATGGGGTCAGAGGTGGGCACCCACCTCCGGAGTGGAAGAATGGCAGGTGCATCTTGCAGATGACAAGTCAATGGTCAGTGGACAGATCAGCTCCACAGAAGGTCCTGGTGTTAAGGACATGGGCCCACATCTGCTGTTCCATCAATATATAGTCCAGCATATGTTCTAGTTTGGATGCGGCATGCATCTATTATGTGTGGATGCGCCAGTATCGGAAAAGCATGTTGGTAATTACATGCCCATGGGTTGCACAGAGGTGTAGCTGCCGCCTACCGTCATGTCTTCTAATCACTCTGCTCCAGGTGTCTGCGTCATGACCCACTCGGGCATTAAAGTCACCCAACAGGATCACTATCCCGAAGGGTCACTTTAGCTCGCACCTAAAGGTGCATTGAAAATGTTGTATACTCCTACTGATACTCCTGCTGTTATGGAGTGACTCATGCAGCCAGCTATGGCTGCAAAGTTTGGTAGTACATGAGAATAGGTTTTCCCCTTTTTTCTGGTAACAAACAGGTGTTAAGATGTTAAAACACTAAACTGAAACCTTTTACAAGGAATCATGTCTGCATTAACCACAATACTTGTGGTCACAATGAAAACAAACAAAACATACTCTGATAATATATACATTGTCTTTGAAACTGATTGATTCACACCAGAGACAGCCTTCTTTGGAGCCTCGTCTCAAAAGGTGTTCGACCAGAGGACGCCAAAAGGCGTACATGTTATGTATATCGTTTATTGTAAAATTTTAATCACAGTTCCTATGATCACTGTTACATTGCTTTTATAGCTTTATTTTGGTGATTTTGAAAAGTTTTGGTTTAGCCATATTTGTTTGTTGTAGTACAGAATTAGACTGATAACTTTAATCTAAATTGTCTTATGGTTGTTATTGTTTGACTTGCATCCCACTGGGATTTTTGCACACAGCATTGATATATGGTGCTTTTTCTGGAAGACTTTGCTGTTTTTTCCTGGATTTTTCTGTTTGCGCATAGTCACTTTAAGATGTTTCTTGTTCATGTTTTTGTTTGTTGCGGTTGCACCCGATTCAAGAGCCGAATGGTTCACAGGGCTATCTCCATTAATATAAAAGGCATAGTTGTGATTATGTGTGTCTGTTCAAAATGTTTAGCGTACTTCCCGACATGTAACAAACTTAAAATTTGCCATGTGGGTACTTTCCAGACTGTACACCATGCAAAAATTAAACAAATACACTTGGGCAAGTGAGCTGTGACGTCAAATCTGTCATGTGACTCGCGCATGTAGAAGCGTAACGCATGTGTAGTGTAGCGGGTAGCGCGCTGCGCTACGAACCCGGCAACCCGAGTTTGATTCCCGCTCATGGCCACCACCGGTGACGATTATTTTAACTGGTCCTGGGCCTCCCCTAGGTCGACTCAGCCTCAAACAATTAACTGGTGTGGTGTGTGAACATCGCCACTGGGGAGACAAAGGCGGCCGGGGTGAATCCAAGTCCCGGGCAAAGCTGGGTAGTCAAGCTAGTACCAAATAAATGAAACTGAAAAACTTAAACTCACCGACTCACACTCATTCACCCACCCAGTTGCGCACCCACTCTCTCACTGACCCACTTACCCACACAGTTATCCACTCACTCACTCACCCACTCTTTTATCGCTACTACCATGGTTACTGTTCCCGTGAACGTCACTTGTTGATTCCTCCAGTCCCAGAGGCTTTCTAAGAATAAGCACAGAAAGTAAGGGCACCTGTCTCAAACATGGAAAATGTTCAGATCTTAGTATTTTGTGCTTTTCTCTGGTGCAGAACAACAAGCCACTCTATTCTTTCGAGGACAACTCGGACTACGTGTACGACGTGACGTGGTCTCCGGTCCACCCGTCGCTCTTTGCGTCTGTAGATGGAATGGGGCGGCTCGATCTGTGGAACCTGAACAGTGACACGGAGGTGAGGACGAGATTACTCAACTAGAACTAAACTATTTTTTTATTTTAACAGTTAAGGTCCACTGAGCTACATAGCTCTTTTTCAGAAGTGACCTGGCCACAAATGATAGCTCAACGAAGTGGCTTATCATGTGGAAATTTATTTAAAAAAAAACAACTAGTTGTAACACATGTTGATTCTAAATGTGGAGGGAAAACCGGAGAACCTGAAAAAATTCCACATGACCAAATATACAGGTGTCAGGGTCGGGATCGAATCCACGATCTCTTGCATACCAGGCAAGGTAGTTAACATCTCGCCACTATGGCACCCAAGTGAATACCCAGGTGGAGTGAGCCAAGCTTTTAGTGTAATTATACATTTCTCAAAAAAGTACCCGTTGCAGCCTTGGGGGAAAAAAATGTGGTCGGGCCTGGTGCTGGCCACTCCATCCCCTTGTGTGCCGTGCCTGCCTTCATAGGTGCTCGCTCATGACACTTGCCCCAACAGCCTGTTAAGGCTATACGGGGTGTCTTTGTAATGGTATATGAATACATACAAATCCACCCTGTAAAACTTGTCAGTTTTTGTTCCACGTTATTTGTTAGAACAACAAATACAACAATTGATATTTACGCGATCTAACCCAAAAACCTCTGTTATGGATGATATTAGTATTGAAAGCCTATGCGTTAAACGTATTAACGTATGTAGTAAACCCCAGCTAGCTGGACCCCCAGCTCGTCATTTAGCCAAACCAGTTCAGCTAAATTCACTCCCAGAAGGTCATGTGACTCATGGGATGTGTAAAACATACTTTTATGAGGAGGGACAGATGTCAGATAGAGCCTTGTTGTTAACTTATTTATTTTCAACTCTAGTTGGAAATTATTACAATGTGATCCTTATCCAACAACTCATGCACATCTTCCATAGCCTAAATGCGTGTGGTTTATTGCAGGTTCCTGCCGCTAGCGTTACGATCGATGGCTGCCCAGCTCTGAACCGCGTCCGTTGGACTCACTCTGGTCGTGAGTTGGCGGTGGGTGACTCTGAAGGCCACTTGTGGATTTACGAAATAGGCGAGGTAAGAATGTGGAAGTCATGGTGTATTCTCGAGCACATCGTTTATTTATATTATTAATGAAAATATTTTACTGAGATTATTCCTTGAGATAGAACATCTTGTTTGCAATTGTGTCCAGGGTGTCAGTTGACATGCACACAGCAAACACGCAATGACACAGTTAGAAAAATACACTCTCACACACACATAGACACTCAAATATAAACAGACAAAGATCCCTCGTAGAACTTTTAACAGGCTGTTTGGGCAAGTGCCGTTAGTGAGCACCTATGAAGGCCAACATGGCACATGGGGGTGAGTGGCCAGCACCACACCCAGCTGCCTTTTTCTCCCCAATGCTAAAGTTTACTCACCACACCAGGTAAGGCCAAGTCAACCTAGGGGAAACCCAAGATAAATTCAGATAGTCATCACCGATATTGGCTCTGAGCGGATATCAAATACGGGTCGCTTGGTTCATAAAGCGTGTTCTAATGTATATATGTATGCTGAACTTCTTTCGTACCATATATAGCTAACCGTGCTAATTGGAGGTACAGGTGAAGGACAACAGACCACTACATAACTGCTCCCCTTGTCTGAAACATCACCTATTATCATGCAGCATTCCCTCGTCATTCACGAGGGATATGTTCCAGAGATGCTCGTGAATATCACGTTTTTTAATGACTTACCTTAAATGAATCCATGAATACATGAAAATTATAATAACACCAAAAAATGGTTATAAGAAACAAAGTAAATAAATATATAAAAGTATTAAACAATAGTTTATAAATGAACCTACCTTAAATGAAGATGACGCTGCACAGTATAATGATGCCCGAACGATGATGCTGACAACGATGATTAAGGTGATCGTTGCAATGCCCCTACTCTCTCATCATCACTTTAGCTCATCACTTTCTTTTCTCTCGCGCTCTCGCTCTCGATACAGTTGTGTAGAGGCCCAGATGAGATTCGCAGATAGCCATAATCGCAGATAGCAAGTTCGTGAACAACGTGGGAATACTTAATATGAAATATTGTTATTTTATTTTATCGTGTTGATTTTTGTCATTTGTGCACCACTGCTAACGCAGTATCACCGAATAATTGAATTTTACTTGAAGACTTTTCTTGAATTAAGCCAATGTTGCTGAAAAAATCCCAGAAGCCCATGTGGCTGATGGGATGTATAACACAAATCTATACTTTTGTTTGTTTTATGTTGAGAGACAGATATGGGAACGGGGCATATTGTTTGCTTATGTATTGTGTTATTTCACTTGATGGTTTTGTCTATTGTCCTTTGCAGCAATTGGCACTGCCACGCAACGATGAGTGGACGTCCTTCGCTAGGACTCTTGTGGAAATCCGAGCCAACAGGGCAGATGCTGAAGAGGAATCGTCCCGTATCTAAGATCCAGCTTTTCCAGTGTGCCGGTGTTCCCAAGGCATAACAGCTGCTTGTAGCTGATAACTGTATATGTAGGTTATACTCCGTGCAGAGTTAGTGAAGACATGTGCTTCTGCCACAGCTGCTGTCTGCTACAGAACTTGCCTTATGACTCAAAATAACAATACATGCCTATCCCTCCACATAAAAATATGAAAGTATGTTTTAGACATTGCATCAGCAACACAGCTTACTGGGAGTAAATTCATGGAAACTCTATTTCGGTTTTTGACAGTTGGCGTCTCATCAGTAGTTCGGCTTGCTTGAACAAATGGTGGTGACCTTCTGTATTTTACATATGGATCCTAGTTTGATACAAAACTTTATAATACATAACACAAAACCATCATAAGTGTCGTTGAGGAGAATATTATGACATCTATATATATGTCTTGCCTGTACACATCTGGAAGTTCACCGGTATTGGTTGAAGTAAGCCATAACTACTGATTAGACGATGCATATTGAAACTGGTCCAGAATTTTCTGGTGTTAAACCAATGTTGCTTTTTTTTTATCCCAAAAGGCTGCGTGCCTGATGAGATATTTAAAACAATATTAGTATTTTCTGTGCAGGAACAATAATGTGAAATGAGGCGCATTGTCTGCTTGTTTATTTTGTTACTTATAATCTCCAATGACACTAATCATGTTGTCATAAGCAGCATTCTAACCAGTAGTATTTACTGTATGGCTTTTCTTTCGCTTTGGATGTTAGCATTACGATGCATTTAGGGATTCTATACTAATATATTAAAAGTCAACACAACACTGAAAAATAAGTTTTGCATGAATGCCATTATTTAACAATACACTGCAACCTCTGCTGAAATTGATGTTTAAACTGCTACACTACATTGTGTTATTATACACAGGGGTCAGCAACCTGCGGCTCCAAAGCCGCATGCGGCTCTTTAATGACTGCTTTGTGACGTTCTTTATTAACGACTGTCTCTTATTTACTTGCATTGCGGCTCTTGAAATATTGAGTTTATTACAGAATTCGAAAACAATGGCTCTTGTTATTTTGGTTACTGACCCCTGTTATACACCCTTATATGCTGCCTGTAAAGATGAAATAGACCTAAAGAACATTACCTATCTAATGAATGGGATATTATGGTAATTGGAATGCTATCTTTATTTATGTAATATTCTAACTTATTCGTATTTATTGATAAATATGGTTTTCAGAATTAGGTTTATTCATTACCGTAAGTGAATATTGCATTTATTTTAAACAATCGAGCACAGGCCCAAAAGCCCAATACGTCAAGCAGCCAGCAATACACAAATTTGAGTTGTAGATCAGAGTAAACGTGTTTCCTGAATTGAGCTTGAGATGGAATTCCAGAGTGGAACAGTGAGATGAAATAGAAGTGTTGTGACCTGCAGAATGGTGAGTGTGTGGGTGAGTGTGGAAGCGGTAGTGTAGCGGTTAGCGCGCTGTGCTATGAACCTGGCGACCCGGGTTCGATTCCCGCTCACGGCCAACACCAGTGACGATTATCTGAACCGGTCCTGGGCCTCCCCTAGGTCGACTCATCCTCAAATGAGTACCTGGTGTGATGTGTAAACATCGCCGCTAGGGAGACGAAGGCGGCTAGGCTTGGTTCTGGCCACCCACCCCCTCGTGTGTGCCGTGCCGGCCTTTATAGGTGCTCACTAACAGCACTTGCCCCTACAGTCTGTCAAGGCTATACGGGGGGATCTTTGTCTTTATGGGAGAGTGGGTGGTGGAACACAGTATGGATGAACAAATGCATAGGTGAGTGGGTTGCTTAGAGTTATTAAGTGGGTAGGTGAGGAAATGTGAATGTGGTGAGTGGGTGTGTGAATGAGGGGGTGGGTGAGTTTTTAAGTTCTGACCTGTAGTTACAAATTACCACGCACATCACCCAACATTCTTATTAGGTATTCCTCAGTTGTATGGGTTTATATTGTTGCCATTTGATTTGATTTCAGCAACAAAACAATATGTGTCAGTGTATAAGAAAATTGGATGTTGGTGTGTAAGAAAAACACGATCAACTCAACAAAACAGAATAAAGAAAGGTCCAAAACGTAAAGCGACCAGCAATAAATGACACGATCGAAGTTGTGATGTTTATGTCCAATGGTGAGTTTATTTAGTAGCTATGTTTTGTGTGTACAATCTTATATTTATATAGGGTTGGCTGAGCTACTAAGCAAGGTGAAGGGAAGGAGCTCTACTGAGGAGAGAGACTGCGGGAAAAGGTTCCAAGAGGGACGATGCAAAACGAGGCAGGGGTTTCTGGTTAGAGGTGGGGTCGAGGTGCTGTGGATCTGCTAGAAAAAGGGGCCCGGTGCTGCTGGGACTGGCCAACATGATCACCTGTATAATGGAGGTTTTTGGGTTAGATCGCGTAACCCAAAAACCTCTTATGGATGATATTGGTCGCCAAAGCCTACGTGTTAAAATCATCACCTGTATGCATTGCTTATAAGGAATGTTGGTCATCGTGAATCCGCTCCATCACAACCCCCATCGCTGCCCACTCACTTTCTCACTCAAATTAACTGTGATTCATTTGAGCGATTTAGGGGTGGGCCCTAAAGTGGCATGAGACCTAAAGAGGGAGTGGGTAGGACATAGACATGAAGGGGTAGGGGTCATACAGATAAAGGGCATGGCCTAGACAGGAGGAGTGGAGGCTAAAAAGGCAGCCCAAATGAGGGGCCAGGTTTAATTCGAGGTTTCTTTGGACTTCCTCTTTAGGCCCCACGCCTTCATCGTAGAGGAGATCTTCACCCATGAACCTCCCTGTTTTGAGGTAATTTAGCACAGGATCAAATAAGTGCAGCAGGCAGAAAACGTTTAATTCTGCAGATGTAACCACAAGCCTAGTCCTATTATCGTTCCCTGTCTAGGTGCACTGCTTGCGCTAAAATATACCCTAGAAACTGTTCCTGCCTGGTTAGTTACTGTGTACAATATAGGGCGCTGCGGTGGCGAGATGTTAACGACCGCTCTGTTATTGTGTTCCTTGTAAAGCAACAGCTGTAGTTGATCATTTATCCATAAGAGGACATAACGTGACTTGTATAAAACTGATAGTGCACATAAATCCATCACAACTCCATAACCCTGACCCTTACCTGTAAATACCTGAACCCTGTAGCTCTAACCTATAGCCCTAACCCTATAGCTCTTACGTATGTATGTTGAATTATCGCACCATACATAACCAACCGTGCTAATCAGAGGTGACCATATACAGCCCTGAACCTAACCTGTAATGCACATATAGCCAACTCAACTCTATAGCCCTTATCCTATAACCCTAACCCCCCATCCACAACCCAAACCTTAACCCCTGGCTCTAACCCTAAACTCTAACCATAACCCATAATTAGGGCTACAGGAGTCCCAATTACATTTTCGGGAGTCCTAATTCCATAGCATTGGAATTCAGGCTCCAGAATGTGGCATTCAGATTCCCAGAAGTAGAATTGGCACTCCTGAGTGTGGTCTTGGGACTCCCTGCAATGGAATATTAGGCTCCTTAAGTTTGCAAGTGAGATGCCTCAAAAAGCACCTCCGATTATAACACTGTAACAATAAATATTTGTTTTTGTTCCTGGGTAGTGTTATTTTCTAATTGCTTATGCCTCAAACGTACAGAAAATGGCTATTATTCCCCACAAACTTTGCTTTTGTGACCAGGAGTGTCATATTTTGAAATGTACTTATTTTTAATGAGAAAACGTGTGCATTTGTGTCATTCCTTCACATAGAGTCATGGTCACAAAAGCAACGTTTGTGGGGAATAATAGCCATTTTCTATACTTTTCAGGCATAAGCAATTAGAAAATAACACTTACTACCCAGGAACAAAAATCGTGTTACATAGTGAATTATCAGAGTTGGCTACGTATGGTGCAAAAGGAGTTCAACATATAAACAACATGCTATGTAAAAATATGTTCAAGGACGCCCCGGACCGACACCGGAACACCCCCGGACCACCGTACCCACAGGACCCATCCCGGACCTTGTCTGGAAAATCGCCGGACCCCCGAAGGACCCTCTAAGCATCCACCCTGGACTCTATACCCATCTTGGACCGCCCCCCCTGGACACCCCAGAAGCCCCCCTCCCCGGGGCCTACCCAAGACATCGCCGGACCCCTTCTCCCCTAAACCCGCGGACCCACCCCAGCACGACCCGGACCCTCCCCTAACACCAAAATCGTTATCGTGAGCCCGGCTTTCCAGCTTTAAAAAAATACGTCTTCTATAATTGTACAGGACCGAGAGGTGATAACGGCTTGGGGAACCCTTTATTCAGCAGTCTATAGATCATGACTGCCAATGGTGAGCGTACAGGTGCGAGTGACACGTTCAGGTCGAGTGATGTTATTGTTTTTATGTTGATTGCGTGAATATTATCTCAGCCACCAGGTGGCTCAGGGAAAAAGCGAACGGCTCTGTCGGAAGGATGCGAGTTCAAACCTTGGCTGTTACATCAGATTAAACGAATCAATGCGAGGCTGTACCGCCACTTGGTGGTCACATCTCGATCTTGACTTAAAGCTTTCGTGACTGCAGGAATTCATATTTTTGGGGTCTTTCGGTAAAGCCACATAGAAAAAAATAACAAAAATTTAAATCACGATCACAACACAGGTAATCATCTTCACCTGAAGACAATGGCTTGTGTTGCGATCGAAACGTCGTGATTTTTACTTTTGTTATGTTTTCAATCTACGTGGCTTTACCGAAAGACCCAAAGAATATGGTCATATCTAGCTTATACAAGTTTGTGTGTAACAATGAAGATACAAGTACGATTACAACCATACTATTTTGTTCTTTCAGTAAAGTCACGTAGGTAGAAAAATAAAATAAAATATGAAATAATATATCACGACGTTTCGATCGCCAACGCAAGCGATTCTCCTCAGGCGGAAAAAATAATCCAGCAGTGGAACTGCTGAACCAGGAAGAAACACAGCGAGTGAGCTGTTACAACACGAGGTTATATATGTTGGCCAAGGGCAAGCAGGCGGGGTCCGAGCTGGAAAGGAATTCCATCCCCGCACGCAAGCAGGTCAGTTCTGTTAATGGGAGAGATTAGGGAGATTAGCAAGTTAATGTCACGTCTATGTGTAACACAAGCTGCGGCGCTGCCAACTGCGCTGTGAGGAGCAAGCGCGTCAACGCAAGAGAACCACCGCAACGGTGGTCGCGCCAGGGAGACACTCAGCCATCACACAGCCAGAACCATCGATACATCGAGGCTAAGGGAGCAGAGGTGGCCATGTTAGTGAGACCCCAGCCCGTTAATGCAGAGGTACCCAACAGGGAAATGCAACTTAGAGAGTCGGAGATAACAGCCAAACGGCAGGAAGGATGGAAGCACCACAGCAAGTTACAACTTTGCTTAGTTATAACGTCCTTCCAATGATTGCTCAGCTTATACCCATCTTCTCGGTTGCAATTGTCTCTGTGTTTATATATCTGGATGGCTGCATGGACAAATATTTGATGGTAGCCCGACGGTTTGCAGAGTACCTTGGTCTCGGGAAAAAAACAATATCGTGCGAGCCCACTGCATTATAACAATGATCAGCCACGGCAGAGATATTGGTTCTCCCGTGTTTCAAATCTGCCTTGTATTCGCGAACACGGTCTGAGACGTGTCGTTTCGTTTCCGCAATGTAACTGCTACCACAGACACAACTTAGTTTGTAGACACCAGGGTATTGCATGTCTGATATGACATCCTTCACAGATGGGATCAAATCACGAATTTTGTGTATTGAATCGGACCTGGATCTTGTGCTTGTTTAAGATTTGGGAAATATTTTTGGTAACACCTGCTATGTATGGCAAGGTGATGGTTTTGATTGGGTCCTCAGATGGTTTTCTCCCCATGGTTGGGGATACAGCTTTGCGGATTGTGTGGTCTGACTATCCATTCATCTTGAGGGCTTGATGTATGTGCTCTAGTTCACTGGCTAGGTGGCGCTGGTCAGAGATACAGCGGGCCCTATGGGGTAGTGTTTTGATGAGGGAATGCTTCTGGGCTGGATGGTGGTGGGAATCAGGCTTTAGATAGGAATCCGTGTGGGTGGCTTTCCTGTAGATGGAATGTCCCAACGAGCCATCAGGCCTCTTCTCAATCGAAACATCCAGGAATGGTAGCTTGCCATCATTTTCCACTTCCATGGTGAATTTGATGGATGGGTGTATGGAATTGATGTGGTTGAAAAATTGGTTCAGTGCTGGCTGGCCATGTGGCCAGATGAAGAAAGTGTCATCTACGTATTTCTTCCACAGGGAAGGATGTAGGGTGGATGTCAGGATGGCATCTGTTTCAAATTTCTCCATGAAAACATTCGCTACCACTGGTGATAAGGGAGAACCCATAAGGGTACCTTCATTTTGTTTGTAGAATGTACCATTCCAGATTAAGTAAGTGCTGGTAAGGGCAGTGCCTCACTAAAGTTGGTACATCAGGATTCAGTCACTGTTGGACCAAGTCTTCAATGATTGCTATGGTGTCAGGTACAGGCACCTTGGTGAACAGAGAGACTACATCGAAACTGACAAGCAAATCATCTGGAGACAGTGAAATGTCCTTGATTATAGAAACCAAGTGAGCTGAGTTAAGTACAGCTGAGGTGGTCTTGTCCCTGAATGGAAGCAGGTTCTGAGACAGAAATCGGGCCAGTTTGTAGGTAGGTGAGTTGATGGTGGATACGATAGGACGGAGTGGAGTACGTTCTTTATGGATTTTTGGAAGGCCATAATATCTGGGTAGTCTAGCAGCCAAAGGTTTTAAAGAGAGCTGCTTAGTCGGTTCGATTAGTGATATTGTTGTTTTTGTAGCCAGGCGGTTGGTGGGATCTTTGTTGATTTTGGTATAACGGCCATCATTAAGAAGGTCCTGGATTTTGTTGTTGTATGTGGTTTTATCCATGATGACTGTGGCATTGCCCTTGTCGGCTGAGAGGATGACAATGTTATCTCTATTTTTCAATTCGGTGAGTTCAGAGCGCTCGTCCCTGCTGATGTTACGAATGGGTTTCTTGGCGTTTATTGAGGATGGCGGCGATTTCAGATCTTGCCATTGGCTAGTGTCAGAGCCAGATTCACACACTGAGGGGGGCGTGGCCTCACGGAGGGGGCGTGGCCTAATTGAGGGTGGGGGTGTCTGACACACCCCCCTCAGTGAGGCAGTGAGGCAGATGTGATAGCTGCCTCCCCTGGTGCTTTTTCATTGCAGTTTCATGACGAGACCAGCGAGCCTAAATATTGTTATACACATACGTGAAATAAGTTACCTGGAGTATGGAAGGCGAGGACATGGAATTAAGGGGTCTACAAACATTACATTGGTGACATACTGACTAGTAACAGGCACGTGCTTATTGCCCGCACTCCATTCAGTTACTGAGGGGTTGCGCAATCAGAGGGGAGGCTGAGCTCGTCGATGCCTCACCTCTCATCTCTTCCTGTATTTGCAGCGGAACTCCGCAAATTTGGCGATTTTTATTATAAAAAATATTGTAATCGTACAGAAATTACATTTATAACACAGATCAATGGAAAAATCTTAATATTTATTTTATTTGATTTTTTTTTTTGTAACAGCTATTTTCATTGGAGCATGACAGGTGAGGCTCTGCCTCCCCTGCCTCCCATGACCACACGTCCCTGCATAGCAGGTGTTGCCAAAAATATTTCCAAAATCTTAAACAAACACAAGATCCAGGTCCGATTCAATACAATACACAAAATCCGTGGTTTGATTCCATCTGTGAAGGATGTAATTCCTGACATGCAATACCCTGGTGTCTACAAATTAAGTTGTGTCTGCGGTAGCAGTTACATTGGGGAAACGAAACGACATGTCTCGGACCGTGTTCTCGAACACAAGGCAGATTTGAAACACGGCAGAACCAATACCTCTGCCGTGGCTGATCATTGTTATAATGCAGTGGGCTAGCACGATATTGTTTTTTCCCGAGACCAAGGTACTCTGCAAACCGTCGGTCTACCATCAAATATTTGTCCATGAAGCCATCCAGATATATAAACACAGAGACAATTGCAACCAAGAAGATGGGTATAAGCTGAGAAATCATTGGAAGGACGTTATTAACCAAGCAAAGTCATAACTTGCTGTGGTGCTTCCATCCTTCCTGCCGTTTGGCTGTTATCTCCGACTCTATGAGTTGCATTTCCCTGTTGGGTGCCTCTGCATTAACGGGCTGGGGTCTCACTAACATGGCCACCTCTGCTCCCTTAGCCTCGATGTATCGATGGTTCTGGCTGTGTGATGGCTGAGTGTCTCCCTGGCGCGACCACCGTTGCGGTGGTTCCCTTGCGTTGACGCGCTTGCTCCTCACAGCGCAGTTGGCAGCGCCGCAGCTTGTATTACACATAGACGTGACATTAACTTGCTAATCTCCCTAATCTCTCTGTGTAATCTCGTCCATTAACATAGTACTAATTTCCCATTAACACTGCTGCTCTGCGCATATGCGGGGACGATACTCTTATGCGGCAACGAAAGCTCATTTCATGCTAATCTCTTTCTCTAATCTCTCTCTCCCTTATCTACCCCATTAACACAACTGACATGCCTGCGTGCGGGATGGAATTCCTTTCCAGCTCGGACCCCGCCTGCTTGCCCTTGGCCAACATATATAACCTCTTGTTGTAACAGCTATCTCGCTGTGTTTCTTCCTGTTTAAGCAGTTCCACTGCTGGATTATTTTTTCCGCCTGAGGACGATCGCTTGTGTTGCGATCGAAACGTCGTGATGTTATTTATTTTATTTTTCTACCTACGTGACTTTACCGAAAAACCAAAGAGTATGGATTCCTGCAGTCACAAAAGCTTAAAATCAAGATTGGTACGAATACGAAACACATGAGCAGACACACGACGCTTGTTTCCCAGATTAATCTCTACACATAAAAATGAAACTTATTTTAATAAAACTCATATTCTGGACAGCGACAGTAATGGTTATTTTGTGTTTTGTATTATTTAGTTTGCCGTTGAACGAGGAACCATATCTGCCAGCATCCTTGCCAATAAATGTCTGGTAGTTCACATGCATTGGATCAAGCTATCCTGATTCTGCTGATGAAACACTGAATATCAAAACGGTTCTGAGTTTGCATGTGTAATGCGAGCAAGGGTTGAGGGGGGGCGGAGTCTGGGTCACGTGAGGAGAGGGAGGAGTTAAGGTCACGTGGGGGAGAGGATTTAGGGGGAGAACCGGAAGGGGATCGGGGAGTTGAGACGGAGTGAAACGGGAGGCCACGCTGGGCAGTACGGGGAGGGTGGCGCGATCGCCACGCGTCGGGAGACGTCGGCACCGTCGACCATCGGTGTCAGGACGCAGAGGGCTAGCGGGCTGTGGAAGGCTAGCTGCAGTGCGGAGCAGCAGTGTGGCTGCAGTGCGGAGCAGCAGTGAGGCTGCAGAGCGGAGCAGCGGTGTGGCTGCAGAGCGGAGCAGCGGTGTGGCTGTGGAGTGATCGTCGGAGGAGACGCGGGCCTGAGCGAGGACGCCGTGTGAGCGACATTTATACGAACCCAAATAAAGGACAACGGAGATCGACTCTGAGAAAGAGTCCTTTATTACACATGTATTGCAAACTGTATTGAACCCAATGCTGTTGGAGAAAAAAAACACTCCCATAATTAGTTGTGGCTTATAGGATGAAATTAGGCCATTCTCCGGCTGGACCACACCACCCACGACATGAGGGATCGAATAAAACGACACGGAAATATAATTATTTAAGATTCGGGTGATATATACGTTTGTATGTATGTTGAACTTCTTTCGCACCGCACGTAACCAACCATGCTATTCATAGGTGCCGAGTGGGCAGGGCGGACGGTGCAGAATAAGATGGATAGCAGAGATAAAGCAGAATAAGATTAAATAATCAAGAAATTGCAATCCAATAAAATGCTTTATCGACTCGTCTCGGTTATATTCAAAACTCGATTTTGTCCAGAAATAGTTGATAACCTATGGTCCTGCAAAGGAAAATAATAAAATTCCATTGTCATACTCTTCTCACAATCCTCCCATACTCGGAGCACGAAAACGAATCTGCTTTTTATGGTATCAATTACGAAGACAATATGTATTGAGTTTTGTTTTATATGCTCTAGGCTTCAAAGAATATTCTGGCGAATTACATGAATAGGATGACCAATTGAAAAGTTAAAACAATGTTAAATTAACCGTGTAAATATTTTATATTTGTTACTCCCACCGATTCGGTGTCGCTATAACTGTAAAGTATGTCTTCCGTGTTCCAAGGGATCCCCCGTTTGGCCAGTTACCCAAATAGTTTCGGTGGCAACAGCCCACAGCCACGAACAGAGTTCGATTTTTACTTAAAACTTTCGTGACCGCAGGAATTCATATTCTTGGTTCTTTTAGTAAAGTCACATAGATAGAAAATAAAAATAATACATTTAAATTTAGTATTTATACAAAATAATATATTTTTTCAATTAAAATTATATTTATTTTTTGTTATTTTAATTTCTATCTACGTGACTTTACCAAAAGAACCAAGAATATGAACAGAGTTCGTATTGGGGTTAAGAGCCTCGACAGCAGCCAGCCAGAAAACTCGAGGCAGATTATTTTAAGATTACAGTAGTTATAATGGACCGTGTTAAAAGTTTAATCGGTTCAGGAGTCACTCAAACAGTCATGCGGCTCTAAGGGCTGCTTTGTTACGTTATTCACATCAAGTTCAAGTTCATTTATTAGGTATAGCCCTGTGAGCCATTCGGCTCTTGAATCGGGTGCAACCGCAACAAACAAAAAACAAAAACATGAACAAGAAAACATCTTAAAGTGACTATGTGCAAACAGAAAATCCAAGAAAAGACAGCAAAATATTGCAGAAAAAGCACCGTACACGAACACTGTGTGCAAAAATCCCAGTGGCATGCAAGTCAAACAACAACTACAAGACAACTTAGATTAAGGCCATCAGTCTAACTCTGTACTACAACAAACAAACGTGGCCAAACCGAACTTTTCGAAAATCACTAAAATAAAGCCATAAAAGCAATGAAACAGTGGTCATAGGAACTGTGATCGAATTTTCACAATAAACGACGTAAACAACATGTACCACCAAACCTTGCAGCCATAGCTGGCTGCATGAGTCACTCCACAACAGCAGGAGCATCAGTCGGAGTGTCAACATTTTTCAATGCACCTTTAAGATCAGCACACTAAATCAAAACACAGATCATACTTTGCAGCGATCATCTGGAGCGAAACATTTGATTTTAGGCCACTGAATAGCAGTGACAGCTCGGGATGTACAACTCCTCTAGAGCAGGTTTGAGTGAAGATCTCATAGGTAGTGATTCAAGTTGCAGTTTATACTGGTAGGAACGAAGTGGACCAGACCACCAATAGATTAATGTGTCCGTCCGTCCGTCCGTCCGTGGGAGGGGTGGTGTTGAGGGTGGTGTTGGAAATGAAAGACTACGAGTCTTTAAATCTCACAGCGTTTCTTGTCAAAACAAACACTTTTAATTAACGTTACACTAGAATACAGTAATTTTTTCTTTAACTCCTCTATACCCGGTCGATATCTCTGTACCGGTACTAAGTATTATTCCTACCAGCCCACCCCGCAGGGTCCTGTTTGGCAATAGCATTCCAGACCCTGGGGGCATCAATAGCATGCATTGGGACTTGAAATAATGAGTTGAATGGCTCTTGTTATTTTGGTTGCCGACCCCTGGTCTAAGCGAATTAATATAACTTTTATGAAGAGTGGATTGACCACACACAAACTATTCCTCCCGTAAATGCAATGTGATATCTAATTTTACTTTTAATGCAAATTCGTCATACTGTTCAATTATGCAAGAATGTATTACTCAACAGTGACGAGGTGTACATTTATTTGCCTATTAAAGGCAGTTAATGAGTATACTTTTTAAATGATTATCAGGCCCCACAGTGCAAAAAGGTCCTCATAGCCACGTTCTCTCTGGCCTCGGTGTGCTTGTGTCACGTGTCCCCTGGTGCGAGCTCGTCATTTCCCCTTCCGGTCCCTCCACTCCCACCTCTCTCAGCCCCCTCCTTCATCCCCCCCCCCTCCTCCCCCCAGGTTCCGACATTTCCGATTCCGGTCCCCCTCCCCTTGTTGACAAGACCCGCAAGCCCCCTCCAGCCCCGCCCCTCGAAGCCCCGCCTTTCCCTCGTAAGCCCCGCCCCTCACCCCACTAGGCCCCCGCCCTTTTCGCCTGCGGCCCCGCCCCCCCGCCCCCTACAAGGACTCGGCCCGCCCACTCCGGGCCCCGCCCCCCGCGCGCGGTGCAGCTCGGGAGCGCCGCGTCCATTATGGTCGCCCTCGTCAGCGCCGCCATGTTCGCGGAGCCGCTTTGTTGTCGCGGCGCGCGCCGCGGCCGCCGCTGAGGAGACTGAGGCGAGGGCGCGAGCGGCAACGCGACGACGGAGAGCAACAGTCGCTGTGGGTCGCGGCAACGGTGCTGGTGGTAGTTGTGAGGGTGGTGAGGGAGCGGTGGTGCGGGCGGGATGAGGCGCCACGCGGTCCCAACGCAGCCTCCGCGCCTCTTAGCCAGCGCCTAGGGATTATCGTGATCCGTCACAGTTGGTATTTTACATTTGTTTTTATTAATTGCGAGGTTGTGTGTAAAATTGTGCAAACGGAGTTGGGTGTCATTTTTAGTTATCGTTTGTAATTTTTGTTATATTTTTTTTTACTGGATTATATATTTAAATTTGTTTTCGCGGGGAGGTAATTTCGGGCTCCATCTCCTCCCCGCCTCTGCTGGGGGAGGAGGAGGGGGGAGGAGCGGCCCCTTCTGGAAGTCGGAGCGGCGAACATAAGCACGTGGCAGAGTCTTCTGCCTCTGGAAGAAGCGTCTACCACCTATGGCAGAAAGAAACAAAACGACTGCTACAACAATAACTCCTACAGAGGCAGATGTTGGTTGGGTAGGCGGATGTGCTGCCGCTTAGAGACCACAGGAGAATAAGCAGCGTCTACCGCTTCAAGAAGCAGAGGCGGTGGCGTCCGGCGGTGCGGAATCTGCTGCCGGAATAAAGATTTGCAGAGGGAGGAGCGTCCGCGTCTTCCGGAAGCAGAAGCGGGGCGCTGTGAGCAGGCGGAGGCGGCGTGCGGAATCCGCCCCCCACCTCCCCCCATCTCCCCCGCCCCCAGTCCCCCCCGCCCCCTCCCCCATCTCCCCCCCGCCCCCTCCCCCAGTCCCCCCCCCGCCCATCCCAAGCCCCCCCCCCATCCATCCCGCCCGCGCCCGGCGCGGCCTGGCGGCGGCCGCCATGAGCAAGCTGGGGCTGTCGTTCCGTGCCAGGGCGCTCGACGCCTCCAAGCCGCTGCCGATTTTCCGCGCGGAGGATCTCCCCGACCTGCAGGAGTATGTGTCCATCAACCGCACCGTGCCGCAGATGCCCACGGGCATGGAGAAGGAGGAGGAGACGGTGAGTGAGCAGCGCTCGGGTTAAGACGAGTGACGGGTCGACCGATGCGGATGTGTGCTGTACGGCGTCGTGACCGCCGGGGCTACCTCTGCTCCCCTTCGCCGCCGTGTCTCTGACCCCGTGTCTCTGTCTCCGTGTCTCTGTCTCCGTGTCTCTGTCCCCGCTGGGGGTGTTTTGTGGAGGCTCCGTGTCCGGCTTGACGCGTCTTTGTGCGATAGCGTCACGTGACGTACGGGTCACGTGATGCGCCATTTTGGGATCACGGAGGAGTGTCGACAGCATGTGTAGAGACAGGGTAACGTGTAGTGTGGAGACAGGGTAACAACGTGTGTGTAGTGTAGAGACCGAGTAACAACGTGTGTGTAGTGTGGAGACAGGGTAACGTGTGTGTAGTGTAGAGACAGGGTAACGTGTGTGTAGTGTAGAGACAGGGTAACGTGTGTGTAGTGTAGAGACAGAGTAACAACGTGTGTGTGTGTAGTATGGAGACAGGGTAGCAACGTGTGTAGTGTAGAGACAGGGTAACGTGTGTGTGTAGTGTGGAGACAGGGTAGCAACGTGTGTGTAGTGTAGAGACAGGGTAACGTGTGTGTAGTGTAGAGACAGGGCAACGTGTGTGTAGTGTAGAGACAGGGCAACGTGTGTGTAGTGTAGAGACAGAGTAACAACGTGTGTGTGTAGTGTAGAGACAGGGTAACGTGTGTGTGTAGTGTAGAGACAGGGTAACGTGTGTGTGTAGTGTAGAGACAGGGTAACGTGTGTGTAGTGTAGAGACAGGGTAACCCCAACGTGTGTGTGTAGTGTAGAGACAGGGTAACCCCAACGTGTGTGTGTAGTGTAGAGACAGGGTAACCCCAACGTGTTTGTGTAGAGACAGGGTAACGTGTGTGTAGTGTAGAGACAGAGTAACAACGTGTGTGTGTGTAGTGTGGAGACAGGGTAACGTGTGTGTAGTGTAGAGACAGAGTAACAACGTGTGTGTGTGTGGAGACAGGGTAACAACGTGAGTGTAGTGTAGAGACAGGGTAACAACGTGTGTGTAGAGACAGGGTAACCCCAACGTGTGTGTGTGTAGAGACAGGGTAACGTGTGTGTAGTGTAGAGACAGAGTAACAACGTGTGTGTGTAGTGTAGAGACAGAGTAATAACGTGTGTGTGTGTAGAGACAGGGTAACAACGTGTGTGTAGTGTAGAGACAGGGTAACAACGTGTGTGTAGTGTAGAGACAGGGTAACAACGTGTGTGTGTAGTGTAGAGACAGGGTAACAACGTGTGTGTGGAGACAGGGTAACAACGTGTGTGTGTAGTGTAGAGACAGGGTAACAACGTGTGTGTGTAGACAGGGTAACATCGTGTGTGTCGTGTAGAGACAGGGTAACAACGTGTGTGTGTAGACAGGGTAACAACGTGTGTGTGTAGACAGGGTAACAACGTGTGTGTGTAGAGACAGGGTAACAACGTGTGTGTGTAGAGACAGGGTAACAACGTGTGTGTGTAGACAGGGTAACAACGTGTGTGTGTGTGTAGAGACAGGGTAACGACGTGTGTGTAGTGTAGAGACAGGGTAACGACGTGTGTGTAGTGTAGAGACAGGGTAACGACGTGTGTGTAGTGTAGAGACAGGGTAACGACGTGTGTGTGTAGAACAGGGTAACAACGTGTGTGTGTAGAGACAGGGTAACAACGTGTGTGTGTGTGTAGAGTAGAGACAGGGTAACAACGTGTGTGTGTGTGTAGAGTAGAGACAGGGTAACAACGTGTGTGTGTGTGTAGAGTAGAGACAGGGTAACAACGTGTGTGTGTGTGTAGAGTAGAGACAGGGTAACAACGTGTGTGTGTGTGTAGAGTAGAGACAGGGTAACAACGTGTGTATGTGTAGAGACAGGGTAACAACGTGTTTGTGTGTAGATGCTTGCGAAACATGGAGCCATTTACATCAACATGTGCTGCGCCGGTTTAAATATTGAGATCTGGACAAAGTGCCATCAATGAGCTCCACCGGCAGTCGAGGTAGCGTTGGATGGGTCAAGTAGACCGCATGCCAAAACAGCTTCTGTTCGGCAGGATAGAGGGGACTAAATGGGCTCGGCACGGGCTAGAGAAGAGATTAACTGTTGCGGTACAGGAGGATGTGGAGCCGAGTGGACTTGCCCATGACCACCACCAGCGGTGTCAAGATCGGCCTCTGTGGGGAGGAGGAAGCTCGTGAAGGACGCTGCTGGGCAATGGGAGGTAGTCACCCTCCAACGAGCGGAGCGCCGGTCAGCTAACATTCAGAAAGTTGGCACAGTCGGGGACACAGGTGGTGCATCTGTCTGCCTGTCATATCAGTCAACCCATGGCACCTGGGGCTGCCCTGCCAGGGACCCTTCGGCAGTTCACGTGGAGTACTGTATGTAGACAGTAACTTGTAGTGTGTCTAGACGCAGTACCGCGTGTCGTGATTGTAAGACTTACAATATCTGTCTTGAAAATAGAGTTTAGACAACTGAACTGTGTATGTAGACAGTACCACATGTACAGACAGCAGGAGCACATGTCTGATTACTGGTGGTGGGGTCTGTCACAGTCCTACGTGTGTATAGACTGAGTGTATATTATGGATGAGTGTGTATGTTGAACTTCTTTCGCACCATATGTAGCCAACCGCTGTGCATACAATGACCACTGTGCACACAGGACCTAGTGTGTACAGGGTACACCTTGTTTCATGTATACTGTACCTGCCATGTGCACATGACCACCCGCAGTATGTTGACGTTTCGTATGGCCCATGGGCCAGCAACCAAAATAATGAGAGCCATTTTTTCAAGAGCCGCAATGCGTGTGTGAATACGAGACGATGGTCCTGAATAGCAAGTCAGGAAGGAGTCCTTAAAGTGCTGCAGGTTTTCGACCCCTGGCCTCGTATGCAAACGCGTACCACTCATCGACTTGACAAACACGCACACCTTACGTATATTGTACTGTGGCTACTATATACATCTATATGCGTGTGATGTGTGTACTATCCACAAAACATACTCGATATAACACCGACATTGTACGTCGATGTTATATATATACTGTACACTCAATGCATTGCATTTGGTGTGTACTGAAGTGCTAGTTCAGTGGTTAGGACACTGCGCTGTGAACCCGGCGAGCCGACTTCGACTGTACTCGTTCGTGCATGTGCCTGTTGGATAGATCTTGTGTGTTGTTGGGTAAAGGGTGTCAGAACCAGCCTTGGTCCTCACCTAGGTTGAATCAGCCTTTTAAATTAGAGCGTAGTGCAATTGGGAGATAAAGGTGCCTTTGAGTGCTGTTGACCACATTTTGGGCTTGCTAACAGAAGGATTTTCCCAACAGTGCTTAAGGATACACGAGTTGCGTCTGTGCTGTGTAGTTGGATGGCCGGTGAAGTGCTTCTGTATGGCCCAGTTCATTTGTGAAGGTGATCTGTATTAAAAAATTTGGAATCTGTTAGGTGTGTGAGTTTGTAATTATGGGCAGTTCATAAATGTGTTTTTTTTACATTTGCAGAGGCCCAAAACTTTCGATGCTCTAACTCATTTCTTTAATTGAGCAATGTTATTATTTTCACTTGAAGAAAGCAGATGGTATGGAATTCCAAAGTACCCCAGTGCGAGGAAAGCAGAAGACAAAGGTTTACGTGAATAAATGAATGGGTGAGTTGGTGTGTAATCTGCACTGTGGTGGTATCTTAATACAGTGTGGATGAAATGAAAGAGTCGGACTGGTAGACGGAGTCCACAGCATGGTGGAGTCATCAATGATTGAAGTTCATCAAACAGTCAACAAAATCGAAGAGTGATAATGATGCGATTGCCCGCTAGTGAGTGAGTAACTGGAACCAACCTGTACGCATATGTGCGTAGTGTGGTGTTTGGTTCGGAGTTCGATTCCCGCTCATGGCTAATACCAGTGACGATTATGTGAACCGGTCGTGGGTATCTCTTAGGTTGGCTCGGCCTCAAAGAGTACCTGGTTCAATGTATAAACAAAGTCACTCGTTAGACACGCGGCTGGGGGTGGTGTTGACCACCCACTCTTTCGCAGACCGTGCCGTCTTTATAAGTACTCTGTAGCAACACTTGCCCACAAAGTATGTTATGTCAATACGGGGGGGGGGGGGGGGGGACTGTTGTCCGGCTTTAGTAATGTGTGTGTTTGCTAAGACGTATGCGCAATTCACGTAGCTTGAACTACTTAATCTCAGCAAAGCATGGCGACACTCCGCTCTGGCCACACTTTCAGAACAACACTGGTGCACAATTATTAAAACAATTAATCATGGTAACATCTGTACTATAGTACTCTTATGTAGCATTACTAATTAATTATTGAATTTTCTAAATAGTACCGAGAAGTTAACTGCAATTGTACTTTTTGTACAATGCATTTCATACAAGAATAACTGGTAAAGTTGCAGGTGAGAATAAAATTAGATTTTTGAAAAAGAGCTATGCAATATAATACACTGAAATTGTGTTGGAATTTTCAGTGTACGGTTGAGTAAGGGCTTGTTATGACTGGAAGGAAGCAAGGAACCCATGTTATTGATGCTGAGATTTGACTTTGAAGCAAATTTCCTGGGCTGATGGAAGACGAAACCTAAAAAGGCTGCGCGTTTCATGCAAGGTGCTTCTTATTTCGGATCACCGGATCGCAGTCCCGTTTTATTCCCGGCTGGTCTTGGCTTGCACTGCAATACGCGAGGTGGAGTGGTCGGCGCACTGCGCTGTGCTCCCCGCTACCTTCGTTCGATTCTGGGCCACCTCACAACATTAGTGGTGAGTCATTTGAACCGGTTCCTCACCAGAGTGGTTAAGTCTGCCCAAACAACCATGATAGTGGCGATGTGGGGAGTCCATCATTAGTTTTACAAAGGGCTTAAATTATTGTGAATTTGATTTAGCGTTAAAATCTGGTGATGTGGCTGCAGTGGTTGCCTGTATTACTATGCCCCCCATAACATATAATTTCCTCTCTAGACAACTTTGCCTGGTCCCCTTTCTTCTCAAGTGTTTCTTGAATATCTTCCTCTTGTATCCCTTGTTTGCAGACCCTTTTAATTGCTTACTTTTTTCTTTATTTTTGAGCGAGCGGATTGGTGAGTTAGTCGCTTCCCCTTCCCTTGCTCCCATCTATTTTCTCGTTTTCCTCTGTTTCTGCGCTCTGAAATGCTACGTTATGGCCGCATTACTAATGTACGTTGTAAGAGCCACTAGGTGTATGCTATGGAGTGGCCATGCTGTGTGAGTTGGTGTGAAACGGATGCGTGTTTATGCTGCAGGTTAGCCGACTGGGTAGATTGATTGAGTGAGCAGGAGGTCGCGAGCCCAATATGTTCCCATGTCGCCTGTCGTTCACTGTGGGCTCGTATCTGGCTCGCAAAGAAACGCACAGAATAATCCATCATATGCACACAAACTCCAGCGGTGTGTTTCTCACGTGCGGTGTTACATAACAGAGGAAGGACCCCATCCCACATTCAGATTGGTAACTTTTAAAATAATAGAAATGATTTACACCTTTGTTATGTTCACCTGAAGGAAAAAAAGCATAACTTTTACGGTCTCGAGTCAGTCTTGGTTTTGACCCGACTGCGTGAATGAAATAACCAGCGTGGCAGTGACTTATTCCTGTAAACAAGAGCACGTGCTTGCACGCCAGACGGTACAGCGATTGACTCGCAACATCGTCTCCCACTGACCTTTACTTTAGCACTGATCGTAGCACACGGTCCTGAGGTAATGCCCGTGTCTCTTTTACTTCACGAGGCCCTGCCACACGTATTATGTGTCTGGTATTTTTTTTATTACTTCAAGTTATTTGATTGAGTAAGGAACGGTCACCACCTGGACTTGCTTGAGATGTTTGGCCACATGCAATTGTTCTTGTAAGAGGGCTTATGATGCTTCAATACGTGGCTCATCAGTGTTTTAATTAAATTGGCAGCATCTTCGGTGATTATAGATGGGAACGTGTGGTTGTTTATGAGTTTGTCACTGATAACATTTTCTGATTTCGAAGTGTGCCCTTTCGAAAACCTTGTCAATCCCAGTATTTTAAGCAAATATATAAAACGGCTAATAGCTGCTGTGGGAACATCCTTTTATCACTGCCAAAGATAAATTGGTTGTGTAAAAATCACCAGAGACATCACAGCCCAGATATCTGTTGGGTTTGTTTACATCTGATGCACATATTAACTTTATGGCGGTACCCGGGGTTCCATGGTACCCCGGCTCTCGCATAATGTCCGTGATGCAGTCATTTTTAGTCTGTTGATGGTCGGCGATGCGGCAATCGACTCATCCCGACGAGCTCTACACGATGCACTATTCAAAGTAGAATTTTTCGATAACGGATTTTTTATGCTAATGTTTGGCGTTTCGACATCACGGAGTAGCACTGATTTCAGCACTGATTTTGGATTGATTGGTACCCCAGTCGCGGAGTTAAGTACACCCCTGGAAAAAATAGTGTCCCAGAAATAGAATATTTAATTGTCTCTGCCATTTAGTATTATTTGGTACCCTGGGGTACTGCTTTAAGGATCAGATTACCTCCAGAACTGCACAGCCCCTCCCCCAAACCATTCTGCATTCAAACTAACTGTCCACTGCTTTTTTAATTTCTCTATTTCGAGTAGGGACCATGATTGGTGGCACAAGGCAAAACCTTTAGTGACGACTCAATTGTTTCAACAGCTACAACCCACAGATTTAAGCCATTCTTAGCAAAAACCTTTTGCCACCTTCATGTTTTTCTTTGCGATCTTTGCTCGAGATGGAATTTATACGTCATTTAATTAAATTTATGTTGCCTTGTCGAATTAATATGGGGTACCGAGGAGTGTTGCGTTATACCTACGCAGAAGTATACATCCATTACCAACTCGGCTGGCCCCTTTTACAATTATTTGCATTAAGTCCCATATATTCTGCGTGTCTTAGGACGCTGGGAATTTGCTTTGAAATAAAAGCATTTTGTAATAAAGAATCTCATCAACATCATCTGACATGGTGCCGATGCCGCCACCTCTCACGATTCCACTGTGCAATAAACCTTCCAGCACCTGCACACAAGCTGATTTCATTGCTCTATCTCCTTGATGGATGTACTCTCAGACATGTTCCATTTCTTGGCTGCCACAGTAGTGAGATTTTATCGACCTTGCCTGGTATGCAGGAGGTAGTGGGTTCGATACCGACCCTGATGCCTGTATATTTAGCGTTTCCATGTTCTACCTGTGGTCGCGTGTATTTTTATCTGGGTCCTCCAGTTTATCACTCTACATTCAGAAACATTGGTTTAGAGTATTTTGCTGCTATAAATTCCCACGTGATAAGCCACTTCGTTGATCTATCATTTGTGGCCTGGTTGCTTCTGAAAAATAGCTATAAAGCTCAGTGGGCCTTGCCTCGTAAAATATATTTTTTTAGCAAAATCATCTCAGATGGCCCAAAATCCGGTTTAATTCGGTTTTATTGCCTGTTAATCCCTATAATTATAGCTCCCACCAAAGAGAAGACAAACAACACGTTCCGCTACAAGATGATGGTATAAGGTCGCAAGACACCGATGGAGTATTGGCTGTCCATGGCAGTGAGTGGCCTGAGCTGCAAAAGATCGCCGTCAAGCTGTTCAGCATTGCCACGTCCAGTACTGCATCCGAGAGGAACTTCACCATGGCCTTCGTTCACTCCGAGCTGAGGAACAGCCCGAGCGTGAAGTCGGTGGAGAAGCTCGTCTTCATCAAAAGCAAAATTCCCGCCTTCTTCGACGGCGCGGTTGAGATTATCGAAGAGGACAGCGAATCCGATGACTGGTGCCGATTAACGACAACTTTACTTGCCGGATTAAACCATGTTTTTTTTCGACAAAATCGGGTATAAAAAAAATAAAACCAATGACCCGATTTAAAATTTTCAAAAATCGGCTTTTTTCCACCCTTGCTTCAAACCGCGACGTGTCCTACTGAATCTACTTTTATAAATAGGTTGGATGATGTCAGTCACCTTCATATGTTCTCTAATCCTCATGTTCCTCTTTCCGTCTTGCAGTGTAATTCCAATCCTGTATCTCTTCACACTTTGCACACCAGTTTTTGTTCCATATTTTTTAATTCGTGACCATGTTTCAGGGTCATATGTCATAGCACCTACTGCACACTGATTAAACACATTTTTAAGGCAAAATTGTGTCACTTTTCATCGGGACAGTGCCAACCGTGAGCTGCTCAGGCAGGCAAAGTTGCATCAGCTGGGTCATGTAGCCCACATGCCCGTGGAAAGTGATTCAGATAATGAACATGAATACACTCTTTTTCATTAAGTTCAGCGTTCCAATCTGCTCTCATCCACCACTATTTCATCTTTTTTTATTATGATCTCCTTTCAATAGATGTCCCAGGCACACTCACTATGTGCAGCTGGAATGCAAACTGCCCTGCTAGCTTTAATACGGTAGTTTTATTTTTTTGTATTGCAGTATTTGAAAATTTCACTTTATGCGAGGTTGAATCGGCCATTTGCCATGGTCATAATTTACATATGATTGGCACTCCGTGATATTCTTCTAAAAATGAGCATTGCGGCATTGTGCATCTGTTTTATACGTTTTTGCCACGATTCACCGAGTTAGTCAAAACTATAGGCAATCCTCGCTTAGCGCTACCCTGTAGAACGCTTTTTGTCCTGGAGCAAGTTTATACAAAAAAATGGACAAAGCGCTTCAGAGTGAGAACACAGGTTTGGCAGGAAACGCACATGCCACAATCTTTATTTACATTCACTTGGCCAATAAGAGCAATGTACGCTCAGAGCAAGCGGCACTAGCCAGTTTTTTTAAACACACCCGCCAGTGTGTTTACTCCACCTTAGTGGCTTTCTGCCTTATTTTCGTGTTTTTGGGAGCATTTTTTTACCCTGAAAAAGGCCTCTTAGTCAATCTTTATTTTACGTGCCAATATCTCTGTCAATAATGTAGGCATCGGTGCACATTACAACGGATCAGGAACAGTACAGGGGCATACAGCAACAGGAATGAGAAGTAACCTGTCCCGCCCTCAGCGGCTAACACCGACTGATAAAAGTAAATTGCAATCACGTGCAGGATAAAGTGCAATCGTGCACACAAGTAGCATGAGTAAGGTAAGTAGTAAATAAAAATAAGTAAGTAAAGACATTAAAAAACATTATAGGAAGGCAATTCTGAATAGATGTCTTGCACAGACCACTGAATTGAAAGAGGTCTGCAAGTGTTAGTGCTGGAAATGTGGCCAAAGTGTTGAGGAAAAGGATCACTTTGGATATTAAATTGCAAGTGATTCGGCGAGTCGAGGCTGGTGATGTGTGTTGTGAGCATCAGTTGGATGCCCTGATGAGTACCATACAGAATGCTGATGTTTTTAAATAAAGAATACATTTAAATGTAAAATGTTTAGCATCTGTATTATTAGCGCTATTGCCGATACCCAAATGAAGCCCTGATATTTTGTTCATACGTAATAAATAACACAGTCGGGAATGCATCCTCGTATATATATTATAATATAATGGCCATTTTAGCGCTGATTTGATTCGCGCTTCTTCAAGAACGCATCTTGAGTGCCAAGCGAGTTTTGGGACAGGTACCTAATTTCTTCTACCCATAAATCTCAGTTTTTTCTGCATCTCAGTGCAAGCTGCAGCTAGTGTTAGCCATCTAGCTAAAAATAATGGGTGTTTTTTTTGGCACACTTTGAGCATCTGAGAGCAAGGCAGAAAATACATCTAAAATCTTCTTGCCATCTCGTTTGCTCTTCGTACATATTCTTTGAGTCGTGCATTTTTTGTAAAAAAAATATTTAGCACATGTAGTAATAGTTAAAATACAAATTTACAGAAGAAACTCTATGCAGGATTGAAATATCCAGTGCCAACCCGTGCATTTTTTACATGCCTTGTGGTCGGCCACGATGTGGAAATTTGTGCTGTCTGCAAAAGCCTCTCCCGTTTTGAGAAACGTTTTGAGTAACGGGAGAGACTGCATCGGCTACTAAATTGGCAAGGGTGCAAGGCTGCACACTGCAGAAATTGCCTCGGCTCACACGTTGGCATCAAAGTGCCCGTCTCTATGCCTTAACGCTGTGGTCCCTCATACCGAGGGTTGTGGCCAGTGGCTGCTGCCATTTCAGGAGTTTCCTTTCCCTCCTTCGGTTACCAGATTTGGAACTGTTGCTATAGTTATGACTAAGTGACCAAAAAAAAGCTTAATTTTTCACGTTGAAGGACATGTATGGGAAAGGACCAAATTATTGTTTGCTTATTATTGTTTACTACTGCAAGCTGGAGTGTGCAATCCTGCCCCACTTACAACATGTTTTGCCACCCTTTGATTTGCGGTCAGGCAATTGAAAAGTTTTGTGATTGTTTGCCCAGTGTTTAATCACACGCGTTTTTATCTAGGTTGGAGAAGGGATTGCCGTTCTAAAAAAACAACACAATTGAGTGCGCTGCTTTGAATTATTTCTGGCCCAAGTGGCGTTATTAAACACTCGTTCCCTTTGCCGTCAGTGATGACGTTGGTAGATGTTGTAAGCGACCTGTGTTGAATTGCTGGCATTGTTATTGACAGAATTTTTATCGTAGGCACATGCAATAAAAAAATGTAGATAGGCGTGCTGTAATATTGTCTGGCACATAGCTCCATGTGGAAGGTAAAAACTACAATGAGTAATACAGAACCACGGCCGTGGTCAGACTCGTCATAGCTCAACTCAGTTGCCTGTTAACTAAACGCCAATAATATGCAGTACATTACACAATAACATACTGAAACATAAATTAACATAAAATTTACTTTACATACCTTTCGTGTTGAGGGTAGACTCATTGACCCCAAAGACTACCCACAGATGCAACCCTTGCCAAGTACAAACTTATCAAACCTGTCACTTGTTTTGCTTTCTCTGCTTTTTTCTTACCTTCACCACTCGCTGTATTTTTCAGGTCCATGAATAAGGGGAAAATGTATATGAATTACCAACAAATAGAATCAAAATATGCATTTGCGTTGCGACGCGGTCTATGCGCTGCAAGAATCAACAAAACATATAGACAGCTGATAAGCTACAACGCAGCACCACGGGTGGTACGGAGGAGAACCGTGGCCTTGTGAAATTTGTAAATGCATGTTGAGGACCCGGGCTTACCCGTGGATACTTAAAATTTCCAGGTCGTTTTGCTAAATTTGTATACAGGTAGTAAACCGTGTGTACATTAATTCCGTGGTTGGCGAGGGATTGCTGTGCAAGGAATAGTCTCGTAAGAAAATCTGTGCTGAATCTCCTGAAACTCTTTGGTTCTTTCGGTAAAGTTACGTAGAAAGAAAATAAATGTAATAATAGAATACGACGTTTCGATTGCAACACAAGCAACCATCATCAGGTACGAATGAATGAGAAAACAAACATAGCAAACTTAGAAAGAGAATGCAATACAACCCAGAGAGTCGGCTAACACAACAGTCAACATCCTACCTGGTTAATTAACGTTCTTCCAAAGAATGCTAAATTTGAGAGAGAGACAAAACACAGACACTGAGACAGACGGATACACAAGTAGAGAAAGAACATGTGTGTCCCTCTCTGTGTCTGTGTGTTATCTCTCTAATTGTGTGTCTGTCTGTGTCTCCGTGTCTGTGAAATTTACACCTTGTTCCCTCTGTAAATTTCACCCCCACCCTCGTGCCCGTTGCGGGGGTCCCTCCCCCTTCCTCCCCCCCTCGGATTGGCCGATGTTTGCTAGCTCTTTGATCTTTTACTTGAAAATTCCATCCCTAGCCCACTTGCCCTTGGGTTGTGCCCACCACAAGCGTATGTGGCCTCTGGTTGCGGTGGCGCACTGGCTACATTTTCTCCTGCCTCAGCAGTCCGCCTGCTGTGTTGTTTCACCTGAAGACGATGGCTTGTGTTGCTATTGAAACGCCGTGATCTATATCTAAATGCATTTGGTGGGAATCTTCAAATATGCGATGAGAAAACCCGTGATGGGCAAAGTTTTGGTGTATCGCTGCATGTCAGTGTTACCCCTCACCCGTCCACTCCAGTGCTGACGTTCCCCGTGCTTCCATCTTCCCCTCCCTCTGGTTCCACCCCATGCAGGAACACCACTTGCAACGCGCCATCTCGGCGCAGCAGGTGTATGGGGAGAAGCCTGAGCACATGGTAATCCCCGTGCCAGAGGCGCAGAGTAACGTGGCGTACTACGACGGCCTCTACAAGGGCGATTTCAAGCGGCCCAAGACCTTCATCCACCTACAGCGTAAGCCTCGTGCGGAGCGCTCGACATGTGGTGCAGGATGCAGATCCGCTCTTCCATGGCTGCAGTGTCTTTTGGTTTTCGCTCCAGCTGAGCTCTCACACCATTGGTAAAAGTTTTTTCTGGTTATGCTGTGGCTGTCTCGGGTAGCAATGTGATATCCGCTGTCGTGGGCTGTTCTCTAACATAAAGGGTTGCACTGCTTTGCAAGGGATTTGAATGGATGTATCCATACATTGGCCACCAACACGCTTCTACTTTGAACATTACAACCCATTCTAGTCCCCAGCACGTTGACTTAGCTCACGTGTTAAAGTTGCATCATATATAAATTTGATTACAAGTACTCATTGCCTAGGGGGAAATATCCCCATTGCCCCTCCTCCTTCGGGAGAGTATTCTGAAAGTGTACAGGGAAAACGCTCAAGCAAACGGAGGTGTAAATCTCATTTGACACTGGCCTTGGCAGTGTTTTGGGCTGATAGGGCCAGGAGTTCGTTTGAAGGACATCTGTAGGGCAGCGGTTTGTGGAGCTCGCCCCATACCTTCACCAGCCATAATTGTGTGGACATTCAACACGCAGAATGGTAGCTTTGGGAGAGCTGTCCTTTCGGTTGCGGTCTCAGTTATGCCTGATGGGGTTTGGAGGGGGAAATAGGCATTTTTCCCCATCTCTAACTAGACTCTGATACAGGTGCTTATTTATCTAGCCAGAGCGTGTCAGTGACCATCAAATAAATAAATAAATGTTATATACATTCAATCTGGTTTTCATAGTTGTTGAGCGACACTTTCCACATCACAAGATATCCTGTGCTTGCTGAGACGTATGATCAAGCTCAAGCTCGCAGAACGAGAATCACTTTGGATGGAGTGTTTCACACTTTGGATGTGGCGAGAGTGTTGAAATTATTTCTCTCGAGAATGGTGGGCTGGCGGAAATCGCACCAGCTGTTCGTCTTGTATGGGAACTTGGTCATGGGAAATTCGGGTTTTAAAGTGCGTATTTCCCTGCCCCGCCCCCTCCCTTGCAATGCGGAGGAGGGGCAGGGTGTGGAGGGAGAGGGTCCCACCTATCTGGAAAAAAATAAGTTTAATTTTATTAAAGTTATTTGGGTTCATATACAACCAAGTTGGCGAATGCCATATGAACAATATCACAATGTGGTGTTCCAGTTCACTCCTAGAATGCATTATTTTTTTGTAAGACATTTTTTGTTATTGGTGTTCAAAATCCAATGGTGCAGGTGGAGTAGCAGAGAAAGGGTGAGACGGCATTTAACAGATGCACGGTTCGCATAACGAATTTCTCCACCATGATAGGGGAACGGACGGGAGCTCTCAGACTTGCCGCCCGACCATGGCAGGGTAAAAATTGGGGACCGAGTACTTGAAGGGGAGGAATTGGGGAAAAAGGGCATGGAAGGGGTTGAGGCAATGTCACCAAACAAGACAGATATAATAACATAAATGCGACGTCTGAGTTTTTTTATTTCCAGGAGCAACAATCACTTATGTCAAGATGAGGGTGGCGTAGTGTCCGGAGTCCATCCGGACTCCCCGGCCCCCAATTCCATGGTTACTCATGGTGGGTTAAGCAAAATGGGGACCATGTGGCCACATTCCCTCTCCTTCCCTTTTAACTTATGGCTCAGATGTTTCATACCCACCAGGAAGAGGAGAGTCCTATTCCACAGTCCACAAAGGGCAGTTCACGGTCTGTCCAGTTCGGTAGAATAGTTTTTCTCGGCACTTTAGAGGTTTTGGAGTAGGGTGTTATAGTAACTTGTTAATCCTTTTGGTCTGAGGGCCCAGTAGGGTTGAGTCAACTGAAAGGCTTACCCCCATGTTGCAAATACGGTTGAAGTAGTCTGTAATATCCTGGTAAAATGCTGAAGAGCCGCATGGCTCACAGGGTTATACCTAATAAATGAAACTGGAAACTGAGATATCAGAGCATGTCCAAAAGGCGTGCGACTGTTTGCAATGTGCCCCGGAGGGCATCTCGGGCAGTCTTGGGAGCAGTTATTGAATTTAGCTCTCCTGTTGTTCGTCATGTAGGTCCTGTAGATTAACTTTAATTGGATGAGTTTCACTGACAGTGACTTGGGGCCTGTAACTGGGGCCCGCCATATCTGAGTCCACTTCCTAATAGGAATGTCTTATCCCGCAAACCATTCCGAGAGCTTTCTAGTTTTGGGTCTTACCCGTGATCCCTCTCCATCAATCAGGTGGTATGCCACTGCAGTTTATATCTTCCCTTGTATTTCCCCAGCCAGTCCAAAATTGGTTGGGGAAATTACCAGGTCTTTGAGGCTTGAGTTATTGCATCCCGGATCTGAAGGAATCTAAAGACATGCGAGCATGGGATATCATGGTGCGCACACAATTGCTCAACTGTCTTCACCCTGCCTTGTTTAAGAGATCACCCACCTTTTTCAGGCCAGTCACTTTCCAGCTGAGCCAACAGAACACCAGGCCTCCCGGTTTCAAAAAAGGGTTGCCCCACAACGGGGATTGTCTGCATGGGCGTAAGTGCTGGAGATCATCCATAGGGGTTCAAAGTTTTGGGCTTTATCCCTCGTAGGGGTAAAGGTGATGCCAGATAATGGCGACGGTTTTAACGGAGTCCTCTTCCCATGCGTTTTCTGTTCCCCTTTTTAACGGGTTTATCCACTATCAAATCTTCTGAAGGGTGATGGTATTTCAGGAAGTTTGTAAGTGCAAGCCCCCCCCCTCCCATTCCTATGCAGAGTGAGGGAATGATAGTCGATTTGTGCCCAGTTTTGATTCCAAATTAAGGAGGCAATGTGGGAATGGAGTGTCTTGAAAAAGGCCTTCAGGATACGGGTCTAAACCCTGCATAAGTGGTATAGGAACTTGGGTAGAACCACCATCCTGACCAAATGGGCCCTGTTCAAGAGGGAGAAGGGAACGTCCATCCTTTCTTCAAGTGAGTTGGTAATCTTCTTGGTTCTTTCGGTAAAGTCACGTAGTAGGGAAGTAATAACATAATAAAAATAAAACATAATAAAGCAATTCTCACGACGTTTCGGTCACAATGCAAGCAGCCGTCCTCAGGTGAAGAACATGTCTGTCGATAAGACAGAGTCTGAATGACACGTCCGAGGCTTGGAGCGTCTATTTAAGCTGGGAGGGAGGAGGAAGAGCGCCTTGACAAAAGAATTTGCATATGAAGAGGAATTTAGCATATTTATGGGAAATGCAGGAATGCACTATTCGCATTCCTGCATTTCCCATAAATATGTTAAATTCCTCTTCATATGCAAATTCTTTTGTCAAGGCGCTCTTCCTCCTCCCTCCCAGCTTAAATAGATGCTCCAAGCCCAGGACGTGTCATTCAGACGCTGTCTTATCGACAGACATGTTCTTCACCTGAGGACGGCTGCTTGCGTTGTGGCCGAAACGTCGTGAGAATTGTTTTATTATGTTTTATTTTTATTATTTTATTACTTCCCTACTACGTGACTTTACCGAAAGAACCAAGAAGATGAATCCCTGCAGTCACGAAAGCTTTAAATTGAGTTGGTAATCTCCTGGAGAATAGGGGGGAATTTTTTTCCAAAAGAGTAAGGAGACTACAAGTTCCATTTCCAAGGGAAGCTTTTGTTGCAAATTTAAATGAATTAATTCGTAGTCTATTTTTGGATTAGGAAACAATGATCTGGCGAAATCTGTCATAAAACCCTCCACCCGATATGACGAAACATTAAATGGTGAGTGTTCAAGCGTTTTAACGCACCTATTATTTTTTTCGCTATGCGGCTTAACGACTTAAGTGTGAACATCGAGTGAGACATTCTCGCTGCTGCCCCCCTAGCGCTGAGCCTGGAGGTCGAGCATCCCGACTATGACCTGGACTCGGAGGACGAGACATTTGTAAACAAGCTGCGGCGGAAGGTGGACATCGACCTGATGCAGTTTGAGGAGATGATGGACCGACTCGAGAAGGGATGCGGCCAGCAGGTATCACCCATGCAGTACCACTATGAGGCTTCCTAGAGGGGCACATTGGGATCTACAGATGAAATGCCCCTTACAAATGTCAATTATTATAATTATTGCTATTATCCACAGCATCACCCTAAAAATCCTTGTCTGTTTGCATATTTAGTAAAATGGCCATCATATGTCTGTTTTAATGTTTCTATATCTTCTAATGTTATTTGACCACTATATTTACCCAAGAATTTCAGTGTGTAACATGCGTGACGCCACTCCACGTCGACCAGCCCCCCTCATTAATAGTCATGCGCAGGTGACATCTTCTAATTAGACCCAATCATGAGCTCTTGACGTCACTCGACATGGGGGTAGGCGGGGGCACCTCCTCCACCCTCCTCAACGTCAACTTACAACCCTTACTACAAAGGCAGAACCCTCATGTCACACGATCTCCATCTCGCTATTGAGACATACAAGTAAAAAGGACGTCATGATGAACAAGGGATTATAACCGTTAAATGAAATGAGTCTGTCACCGCGGCCTTACAAGTTGCACACTAATCGATGGATTGAATATCACGTCGCGGTCTGATTTTCGCTTGCAAGTTTCAGATTTACTGAAATACACCCGTCCTTGTACGGGAAAAAAGCTAGTTATACTATAATCAGGCTAAACATAATCTGCCCGAACCAACTTGTGCTATGCAAAATGTATCATTTGCCATTGATTTATATTTTTGCATTATTTTAAAGTTTCTCGTGTGACAGTTGTTTTTGCTCTGATTTTTTTTGCTTCATCACTGTACTTTATTTCTTTTGTTTTACTTTCAGAAGTTGAGTAACCCAGCTCAGTCTTTGTTTACACAGCTCCTAAACCCATTATATAACCCAAACACGCTTCGTTTAAGTTTTTTGTTTAACCAGGTGAGAACTCAAGAGACTAGAATTGTCTCTTAGTCTACCAGTAGGGTGGGAAGGCACCAATGATTGCTAATTATAATTCCAATTGAGTAATTTGCTGTTAATTTGAAAATTTAGGCACACCGTACACAATGGCCTACTCTTCCAAATGACATCAGGGTATCTTTAACGTCCCCTGTGAAGCGGACAATGCTTATCGTTACGATTATTTCAATCTGCAGTATTAATCAGGGTGGCCACTGAATTCAGACCGGCAACTCACGGTAAACGCACTAGGCTGTGCTACCATGCAAACAATACTACCCACGGTACCACCCTCGGTACCATACACAGTGCCAGCCATGCAGTACCGCCCACACAGCACCATCAACCACAATCCACGCTGCCACACCAGACATAACGGTACGTCCCTGACGGACCCTACACTGCAAATCATTAGGAGGAAAGTCCCAGGAGGTTCCCTGTGCCACGATAACACGGGGGAAGGTCCCACGGGAGTTTCCATAGCAACGAGGCCACGGGAAAAATATTGCCGGATTATTTTATGGAGGAAAGGTCCCAGGAGAGCTCCTGTGTTGCGATAGAGTAGCAACAGGGCCCTGAGAGAACCACAGTCCTACCAGGGTGCAGCGATAGAGGCTCGGTAGATTCTGCACGCGACCAAGTAGATCCACAGGGGTCGGGAGGCATAGGATGTGAGAGGGTCAGGAGGCTGGCAGCCAAGCAGACCTGGTGCAGAGCCAAAGAGAAAGAACACAACAATAGTAAGAAATAACACTATACAAGGATAAGCCATTAGGTCAGACAGTGTTGCAAACACATTGCACCAACTGCATGCAACGGAACAAGGGCAGACAAAGCATGGGACAATATAGCTCGTGTCTAATGGGGAGCAATGTTTTCAAGTCGAGCACAGTTTATGCAAATGAAATGCTCACGTTACATTTAGGTTAATAGATCAGCACGCTATAGAAAGAGACCGAACAATAGAGAAGCAATACAAAATAAATTTGGAAAATAGTACCGAAGATAAATAAAATATTAATTATATCACGACTGTTCAAGTGATAATAATTAGTCCCTCTTCTGGAGGGGGGGGGGGATGAATCGTGTCCTCACTAGCAGCTGGCATTTATTGCCATTTGATCGTTGGGAGAATTTGATCGTTGGGAGACTTTGGAATGGTTACATATTTCGTGTAAGTAAATACTTCTGACCATGTTAGAACCCACTGAGACTACAAGCCTATTTTTATAAAGTAGATGTAGATTTTGGGCTTGAAATAAAAACTGATTTTTAAATCCAGAAAAAACACAAGGCAGATCTGAAAGACGGTAGTACCAATACCTCGGCTGTGGCTGATCATTGTTTTAATGCTGTGGGCACACACGAAATAGATTTTTCCAAGACGAAGGTACTCTGCAAACCCACTGGCTATCAACAAAGATTCGTTCATGAAGCCATCCAGATTTGTAAACAGACACAATTTCAACCGAGAAGATGGGTACAACGTGAGCAATCATTGGAAGAACATTATTAAACAGTTTAAGTCATAACTGGCTGTGATGATTAGATCCTACCTGCCGATGTTAGCAGTTATTTCCGACTCTCTGAGTTACATTACCTTACTAATAGGGTTTTTCCCCTTTTTTCTGGCAACAAAACTGACACCTTTTGCACGGAATCATGTTTACATTAACCACAACACTTGCAGTCAAATGCAAACAAAAAACAATACTCTGATCATTTATGCATTGTGCTTGAAACTGATTGGTCCACACCAGAGACAGCTTTCTTTAGAGCCTTGTCTCATATGGTGTTCGACCAGATGACGCCAAAAGGCGCACAGTTCAAAGACAACGCATTATCAGAGTAACGAGAGCTCGGGGTGAGCAGCTACATCATGGGACCTCCTTTGCCAGTACCAAAATATATCAATAGGGTTTTTCCCCTTTTTTCTGGCAACAAAACTGACACCTTTTACAAAGAATCAGTTTTGTTGCCAGAAAAAGGGGAAAAACCATAATAGTATATTTTGTTACTGGCAAAGGAGGTCCCATGATGTTACATTACCTTGTTAAATATCTTTACATTAACAGGCTAAATGTCTCACTAACAGCCACCGTTGACATGTTAATCTCTCTCAATACAATAGCTACCTCCACAGCTTCGGTGGTACCTGGTTTTCTTACAGTGACATCCTAATCTTACATTAACAGATTGACATGTTAATCCCCTCTTTTTTCACCTGATGACGATTGCTTGTGTTGTGATTGAAACGTCGTGATATTTTTTCTTTCTATCTACGTGGCTTTACCGAAAGACCCAAAGAATAACTTTACACTTGCCAATAAAACCACCTGATAACAGTGAACCACGCCAAACTGAAAATTCAATGATGGCATTGAAGTATTTACCTGACATTTTTTTCTGACTAATCTTGGCATAGACGTGTACTTCGATGTTATTTCCATACGCGAGGGATAAAAAGATATGCAGTCTGTTAACATTTCGTGCACTACAGCCTTCACAGCAGAGGGGGGCAGTGTTTAATCTGAAATTGGAGATTGCTTTTGGGGCAAGTGCTGTTAGCGCCTAATGAAGGCTGATATGGCACATGGGTGCGTGCCCAGCACCACACGCCTTTGTCTTGCGTGTGGCGATGTTTACACACCGAATCAGGTACTCGTTTAAGGCTGAGTCGATCTAGAGGAGGCCCAGGATCTGTTCAAATAATTGTGACTGTTACCAATAAGCGGGAATCGAACTCTGGTCCGCCGGGTTAGCAGCGCCGTGCCCAAACCTTTACACTCCCCGCACCCCACCCATTTCAATGCCACCACGAGGCACCCTCCCGCAACCACCAGAAACACGTGCTTCTTGGAGCACAACACAGCTGGTTAACAGCTGCGGCCCACAGTGCACCCCCTGCTGCCATGGGACGAATGTCTTGCTCGTTTTGCAAACAAATGGGTCTCACTTCAAATTGCTCGTTACATTGATTTCTTGTAGAAAGAACACTCTTTAAGCCTGATGCCTGTATTATTTTTTTTCTATAAAATTCCTGGAGCTTGGTGTTATAGATAGATTTTCATCGCGAGATGAGAAAAATGTGTATTGGAACACAGAAGCAATTGAAACTGATAGGCATCTCCATTGTGAATCCCCATGTTTCAATGGTTTCGTATTTTGTCGGTGACCATTCCTGGGTCACACAAAGCAACAGTGCCATGAACAAACTTATTGGCTTCATCTGGAGAAATAGCGACACCCAGTGGCCACTGCTTCTCATTACTCTTGTCTAAACATTATTTCTCTGCTTGTTTACCCAACATCAGTCGTGAGGGATATGTTCACCAGTCCTTGCCCCTTCACTAACCCACGTTGACTGTAGTGCAGTATGGTCAAATAACATCCATGGCCGAGAGATGTTTGTTAACATAATGGATGAATAATATTTTTGAAAAGCTTGCATACATTTGGCGTCCAAACCTTTTCTAACGAACTTTGAATTGACTAGACAGCACTTATTGCATTCAGTAATTTGAAAAACCTTGAGTTGTTCTTTGATGCTGCTCCTCTTCCTCTCTCATTCGTCCTCCTTGGTTTCTTGCTCCAGCTCCTCACGCTCCCTGAGGCTCAGCTGCTGCTTCCCGGGGAGGACAGCCTCATCCGGGAGGTGTTTGAATACTGGCTGAAGAAGAGGAGGAAGAGCTCCGCCGACTCTCTCATCCCGACCATAAAACAGGAGCGGCGTGATGGTGGATCCTCCTCAAACAACCCCTACATCGCCTTCCGCCGACGCACAGAGAAGATGCAAACGAGAAAGGTGAGCACTAGGGCGACCACCGCACACACGCGAATATAAATGCACAACAACCGCTGTTCACTAAGTGACGGTGATGTCACCACGGCCCTTGTGCCAGGCTAAGTGTGCCTTGAGGCCCCGTGAAGTGTTGGGAGGCTTAATGGCAGGAGATTTATGAACAGATCCAGGTGCCATATGTTTACTGACAGATGACTGGCAGATGCACTACGTGTGCCCCTACTGTGCCAACTTGCTACGTTTTAGCTGCCTAGCATTCCACTTGTTGCGAGCATCGCTCCTTTGCCCTCCACTGTTCTCAGAGGGTGCCTGCCTCCAACTGCCCAGTAGCGTCTTTCATGAGCCTCCTAATCCAGCTACACATCCTCCTGTACTCCATCAGTCCATCTCTTCTCCAGCCTGTGTAGTACCCATTTAGCCCCCTCTATCCAGCCAAACAGAAGCTACTTGGGCATGCAGTGGCTGGGCATACGGGCTACATGACCCAGCCAATGCAGCCTTGCCTGCCGGAGGAACTCTTTAATGGGAATGTGTCCAGACCTTTCAAGGATTTGTGAGCTCCTCACAAAATCCAGCCTGGTTAAACCCAGGATTGATCGTAGACATGCCAGCCTGAATGTTTCTAACCGGCACAGGTGTTTCATGAGAGGGGTCCACGTTTCACATGCATAGAGAAGGGAGGGCTTGGCTGTGGCCGAGAAGACCCGAAGTGGTGTGGAGCGACAGACCAGTTAGCTTCCACACAGCATTATGCAGCCGATGAAAAGATAATGCTGCCCAACTGATTCGGCGTGAAACCTCTGCCATCAAACCGGAGCTGGTCATAAGCACACTGTCCAGGTTTGGAAAAAGCCTCCACTGTCTCCAATTGCTCAATCACCAGTGGAGAGTTGAGGGGGTGGAGTGTTTGATGGCACAAAATACCCAGGCAGGTGCTTAATTTTGGTGGGGCTGATGGTAAGACCCCACCTCTTCGTATCACACTCCAGGTTCACCATCATTGCCTCAAACTCCTCCTCTAAGTGAGCAGCAATAACCAGATCATCAGGATACGTAACATTGTTGACCAATAGAGAGCCATCCCTCGACCGCACCTGGATATCGATCAGCCTCCCGTTGTATCTGTACCAGATGGAAATTCCTCCGGTACAGCCATGGAAAGCTTTTCAGACTACTTGTGCAAAGATGATGTTAAATAATGTGGGAGCCAGAGAAACATCCCTGTCGCACCCCAAGGTGAACAGGGAATGGCTCCAACTCCTGGCCACGTACCTTTACCCAGGCCTGCCCACCATCTTGTAGCCCTTAATATTTGCGAGCATAGTCAGGGAATCCAAAAGCATGCACAAAGAACAGCCCAGAGCCTTGGGCTGTTGTTGCCTTCATAAGCCTTGACCAGGTGCACACACGCATACAGACATGTACTCGTTACCATACACACACAGACTAAGCTCGATAAAGTTGTTTGTTTTGTAGGACCGGTAATTGCATAGTACAAGAACGTTAACCAGTTTGCTGCACACACAGAAATGTCTGGCAGTAATGTGTCTAAAACTTTTAGCTGTTGTGATGTAATGTTGAGTGTTGGAATTTCAATCAACTCACGGTGGATGGCTACGTTCTCTGTCCAACTGGCAGGCTGCCACCTAAATCGATGGGGTTGGCGAGTGTGCGGTTGAGCGATCTTCGTGCGGGCTTGTGTTTTTCCCCTGCAGAACCGTAAGAATGATGAGGCGTCATATGAGAAGATGCTAAAGCTGCGGCGAGACCTGAGCCGTGCCATCACCATCTTGGAGATGATCCGGCGACGCGAGCGCAATAAGCGCGAGTTGCTCCATCTTACCCTGGACATCGTTGACAAGAGGTGGGTCCACGTCGTAAGCTCCTCGCTTGGAGTTTATCTCACTAGCACACCTTGCAGTGGAGCAGGCTGCTTGTTAGTTTTTCCATGTGCACACGCAGGGTTTAATTAATTTCAACCGGAAAATAGATTTGTGCCCAGCACACTACGTTGAGTAATACCTCTCATTGCTATGGCTGTGACTACTAATCATGTGCCTACTCCACTCTACAAGTGTTAGAAATGAGGCTCCTAAGTAAAACTGTGATTGCAATTATATATAGTAAGGTGTGCAAGCAGGAGAATTTTATAAAAAAAAACTAGCAGGAAGTACCTGGCTTGCCCGGGGGAAAATATATATTTCAAAACTTGTCTTCTCTTAAAAACATAACATATACATACACAAATACTAAGCTATTGTGAAAGCCCGGCATTCCGTTTGTCCATTTGTCCGTCAACAAAATTATAAGAAGCTTGCAGTAGTCCTGAATCAAAAAGTAATAGAAAGTGGAGGGTAAAATGTTGATCTAAAAGGTTTCCAATTGTCGACCCCCCCCCCCTCCCAAAAATCTTTTTACCCCCTCCAGCTAATTTTTATTTTGTAGGCATGTGTATCTCCACACCCTACATACAATAGTCAATAGTATCTACTGACTCTACAGTAGTTAGCTACCGAATCTACAGTAGTATCTACAGACTCTACAGTAGCAACTACTGACTCTACAGCAGTTTTCACTGACTCTAAAGCAGTATCTCCTGACTCTACAGTAGTTTCTACTGACTCTACAGTAGTATCTACAGACTCCACTGTAGTATCAACAGACTCCACAGTAGTATCAACAGACTCTACAGTAGTATCTACAGACTCTACAGTAGTATATACTGTCTACAGTAGTATATACTGACTACAGTAGTATCTACTGACTCTACAGTAGTATCTACTGGCTCTATAGTAGTATTTACTGACTCTACAGTAGTATTTTGCTGACTCTACAGTAGTATCTACATACTCTACAGTAGTATCTACATACTCTACAGTAGTATCTACTGACTACAGTAGTATCTACTGACTACAGTAGTATCTACTGACTCTACAGTAGTATCTACTGACTCTACAGTAGTATCTACTGGCTCTACAGTAGTATCTACTGACTCTACAGTAGTATCTACTGACTCTACAGTAGTATTTGCTGACTCTACAGTAGTATCTGCTGACTCTACAGTAGTATCTGCTGACTCTACAGTCGTAACTACTGACGCTACAGTAGTATTTACTGACACTACAGTAGTATCTACTGACACTACAGTAGTATCTACTGACGCTACAGTAGTATCTACTGACACTACAGTAGTATCCACTGACTCTACAGTCGTAACTACTGACGCTACAGTAGTATCTACTGACTACAGTAGTATCTACCAACTCTACAGTAGTATATACCAAGTCTACAGTAGTATCTACTGACTATAGTCTCTACTGACACTTTAGTAGTAACTGCACGCGTGGGGGTGGGGAGGACATCACACTGTTCAGGATTTACCTAAAATTTAGCCAACACAATCCCATTTTGGTTGGTAAATCAAGAAGACCGCGGCACAGAAAAATATTTCCCGTGTAGCCTACATAGACTGGAAGTGAATATCAGAGCTGCCTGCTGAAATCTACTAGTGAAATAGTGGTTGTGGCTCTGCATCTACATCAGCCATATTAAAGAGGAAGAAGACCACTGAGAGTAATATCCATCACGTGATGTTCAAACTGTTTTTTTCACTCCCAGAGGATAAAAGAAGCCAAATTTAAGTGTAGGAACTCATTAAATGACGTAGTTTTTTCTCATTGGCGGCTGCACTGAGACCATCAAATAGCAATTTAGGGATTTCGGCGGTGCTGGCTCGGTACCTTTGACCTGCGAGCCACTTGGCCACATTGAAGACCTGGGATGTAATTCACAATCACAACACCTTGCAATTTCACGGTGTTTCCATCATCAGGCTGCACACAAACGCACGACTGTGCGGCATTTGCGTGACGGCGATGTCCGTGATGCAGGAACACGGCCGGCGATTACGACGGCGCCATTCTGGGCGAACTGCTGGCCCAGACGCCAGCAGCCAAACCCGTGTACACTGGGCCCATGCTGCTCTACAACGGCAGCCAGTACCGGCACACGGAGCTCCTCAACAACCGGGTGAGTGCCTCCCCTCACACACTCCACCCCCATCCCAATGCCCCTTCATGGAGGTGAGTCGCCAGTCACACTGGCCGGATGCACATGGGTATGTGGACGTGGGGAGTTGAATGCTTAAAGAAAACATTTGTGGATATATCCATGAAGAGTTTATAACCAGGTAAGCACTCGAGACCAGATTAGCATGAGTTGCAAGCCTGACGTGTGTTATAAATATGACAAAACAAAAATAAAATTAAATACGTTAATTAAGTAAATGGATCCATGGGTCCTCCTTTGCCATTATCAACATATAAGAATAGGTTTTCCCCTTTTTTCTGGAAACAAAACAGGTGTTAAGATAATTAAACGCCAAACTTAAACCTTTTGCAAGGAATCATGTCTGCATTAACCACACATACAATGCATATACTGTCAGAGCATGTTTTTTGTTTGTATTTTGCCACAAGTATTTGTGGTTAATGCAGACATGATTCCTTGCAAAAGGTTTAAGTTTGGTGTTTTAACATCTTAACACCTGTTTAGTTACCAGAAAAAAGGGGAAACCTATTCTTATATTTTCATACTTGCAAAGGAGGTCCCATGATGTAGCTGCTGACCCCAAGCTCTCATTACTCTGATAGTGCATTGTCTTTGTGCTGTTATTTCCACACAATGAGCCACTTCAGTGATCATTTGTGGCCAGGTCGCTTATGAAAAAGAGCTATATAGCTCAGTGGGCCTTATGTGGTAGAATAAAAATTGCTATACAGTGGTACCTCGAAGATCGAACTTAATTCGTTTCAAAACCGTGTTCGAACACCGAATCAATTTTCCCCATAAGAATGAATGGAAATAGCATTAATTGGTTCCCCACCCAAGGATGCTCCTATTATGGGCCATTTTTACACAAAGTTTACAATATAAAAATGCAGTACAGTACAAAAAAGCATACAAAAAACAAGAAACACAGTTATAATTAATAGAATAAATTAACATTGAATTTCTCTTTACCTCTAGTAAGGAGAGTGGATTGCTTGAGTGGAAGGTGGTGAGGAGGGGAGGAGGAGGTGTCAGTGTTGCTTGGAAGGGTAGTCCCCCTCCATAAAAACGTTGGGTAACTGCCCTTCTGGGGTTCTTTCTTTTCTTTGCCTTTTTTCTAGCACTAACTGTGATTCACTTCACGGCCTTTTTGCTAAAAACTGATCAAGATGTTGTGCGGGTCTGCACTAGGCGAGAGCTACGTGTAAACTGGGTCGTTTGCCTTTGTCTTGGTCGCCCTGGCTACTCGGCCCAAACAGGTTCTTTCCAGTTGTTCGACCTCCGAATTTTTGTTCGATGTCCGGGGCAAAAAATGGTCGAAAATTTTGTTCGATCACCGAATTGTTCGAGTTCTGGGGCGTTCGATCTCTGAGGTTCTACTGTCTTCTTTTAGATATCAGAGTTAAAAAACATTGAAATGAGGAATACAAACATAAATGAACTCTGAATCAAGGTTAAATATTATATTTCTTGCAGAACAACTCACCTAGGGCAGATGACCTCCAGAACAGAGCAATGTCAGAGGCCACAAATGCAGGCGACAACTGCCGCTACCATTGAACCGCTGCTCCCCTGCGCATTGCGTGGACCCTTTTATAACGCAGCAGTCAACATCTCCTGAGCCGCTATGATGGCCCCCCGATCCTTAGTTGCAGGGCAATGACTTTAATACCATTTTGTCACTAATGCACCTTCGAGCTCGGGTTGCACAAACTGGGACGCACTGCCTTCAGCGTTTACATAGGGGTAGCTCGTCTCTTTCAATCTCTGCTGTCCCCATTCATTTATGCGTATGTGGGTTTGCGCCACAGCTGCACGCTGATCTGGTCGGGAAGAGGCCACTTGCTGATGGGCCACGGCCCAAGCGGAAGTACGAGAAAAGGAAATACAAGACGCTGAGCGTGGGTGGGGGGACGCCCGTCGGGCCCCGCGGCTCCCCGCGAGGTCTTGGGACAGCCCCCCCTTCCTGCCCCGTGCGGGATGCAAACCAATATGACTTCCCCAGCTCGGAGGACGAGGCGCCACCTACGGTGAGTGAGGGGGTGAGTGAGCAAGCAAGAGAGTGGTGCAAAAGTGGGAGAGTCAGTGGATGAGTGGATTATGAATAGCACGGTTGGCTACGTACAGTGCGGAAAAGAGCGCGAGTGGGTGAGATCAAGAGAGAAAAGAGCGTGTGGGTGAGAGTGTATGAGTAGGGGAGAGGGTGAGTGTCAGTGAGTGGATGGCCCCTGTTCTCCAGAGACTGACAACTGCTTTTAGGATCAAATAAGCCATTTTCTTCTTGCTAAGCAGCTGCTGGCTGCAGATCGAACAGCAGGATGCAACAGCAGCCAAATGAAATACTCTGCATCCTCACTCCAGTGTGGTTAACGGTCCTATGGCATTCACAGGTTTGTCGATAGCCAGTGTGAATGGACAGTATTCATGTAATCCCTTTTTCGGGTGAGCGTCGCTAACGGCCAAATGTAAGCGTCCTGTCCTGCGTCATGTGCTTACGCAGCCAGGATATGGGGGCCGTCCAGAATGCGTCCGCAAAATAGTTTCTCTTTTTTTCCCCCCGTTCTAGGTGAGCGCTTCGGCCTCGGAGGGGGAGGAGGAGGAGATGGACCCTGACGCAGTATTTGTGTTCCGCCGTGCGGCTGGGTGCAGCTACCTTGCAGTGAGTGATGTTCAGAGACAAACACATTTGTCATTGCACGCGCACGATTTTGCCGACGCTCATAATCCAAGCTCCGGACTTCCATGTTAGTTCGCGTGTAGAGAATTTATTTTCTCAAGCTCCGCGAAATTTTGTGGGTATCTTATGTGGAACCGTCATATCTAATTGCTAAATTTGGTTGTCAGAATAGTTTTTCATTCGACAGCAGTAAGCTGAAACAATAATTTGTGAGTTAAGTGCTTTGAAAGCATCCAAACGTGAACATTTAATTTGTTTGCCTGTGTCAAGTGGTGGAGTGTCCACCACTGGGTCATTAAGTGGCTTAATCCAAAAATAGTGACGCATCAAAATATTGGTTTTGAAAACCTATGTGGCAAAGCCGGACTGTCGTATTGACCATTTTGACTTTTACCACCTGTTTCCCCCCTCCAGCCGCGACCCTTGCGAGGGAAGGACGCCGACTCGGCAGGGCGATGGGAATTCGACGGAGCCTTCGACGGCGAGGAATTCCCGCCCGGCGCTCGACGGCGCACCGATTCAAGCGTCGGTGTGGCCATTGCTTCGCCGACGGTGGGGGCTTTCGTGTCCGCATCAGTAGAGGGGAGCAGGCTCCCGGTGTCACCGCCGCGGCTCGCGGGGCCTGGCCAGCAGACGCCATACTACCTGGCCTCACTGCGCCATCCTCATCGCATCGTGGGGCTGGCACGCAGGCGTGTGGGCCGGGGCGGAAGGTGGGTGCTGTGAAACTGATGTGACAGCAACTGCCCTCTTAACAGCCGCCCTTCCAGCAGTCTATCTCTTGACACATGGTGCACATTGTTTTTTGAGAAAACAGGTTCTTCACCTCATACTGAAAGAACAATTGTAGTACATTAGAATCTGATAACGTTTATGCAAAAAGTCTATCATCAACCCCCCCCCCCCCGTGTCCCCGCACACCACCACCTGTCATCGTATCCGCCATGTTTGCTCAAGTCTACCGTGTTTGAACGTAATGCAGCCAGATGAGCTGGATTTTCTAATGGGGCCTGGCATTGCTTGACACTTGACCCTATGCCCAACTGCCCCACCTCCTGCCCCCTCTCCCCCCACCTCCTGCTCCCTCTACTCCATCTCCTATCCCAGTTCATCTGGTCACCGACGTGTCCGAATATAAAAAAAAACGAATCACTCATAAATCATTGATGTCCTCATGTGAAATGCTCCAAAAGTGGGTGTTCTAGGAAATAATCTGACCACTCAATGATTTTTGGCATTTGACATACAAGCTGCTTAATTTTCTATGTAAGATTATATTTAAATGTTCTTTTAAATTATTTTACCATCGAACCTTTTTCCACAACATCTCCAATTCTGACCTCCCTTACAACTGTAAGATTCCTATAATTGACACAAGCTTCTAAAGAGTCCTTCATTTTTATTGGGTCTTTTTGTAAAGTCACGTAGATATGTTAAAAGTATATAAAAATAAACAAAAAACTGCAACGTTTCAATCCACTTCGTTTATGCCCCTAGGTTTATGTCCATTTTAAACCTTTAAAAACAGCCTGCTTCGGCAGTTTTCCTCCTCTTTTTTCCTCCTGCTGACGATCGCTTGTGTTGTGATCTAAACGGTGTAGCTTTATTTATTTATTTTAACCTGTCTACGTGACTTTACCGAAAGAGCCAAAGAATATGAATTCTTGCTCGGTGGCCGTTGCCTTTCTGATCAAATTGCGATTGCAAATGTTTAACTGACACTTTGCATCTCCAGGTCACATCTTCAATACTGAAATCCAGCCTTGTGACACCACTATTCACCTGCCTCTTGACCTGATCTGATCAAAATTAAAAAATCCTTCTAATCTCAAATATTGAAGTCCTATCCTTGTTCTCCACGTGAAAAACTTCCGCTGGTGATGGTGCTGGATGGCCTGCCGGCCTTGCAGGGAACTCCATTGCCAAACTGATAGCCCACATTCAACATTTCCCTTGTAGAGGAATCCATCCCCCCGTGATAAAGGTGGCGCTTCAGTCAACCCTAACGATTACCGCCCTATCTCAAGCCTCTCCAAACCCTAACTCTGCCCTATTCCATCCTATGCAATCTATCTTTCAAAAAATTATATAGCAGTCTCTGCTATACTCTACTCTTGATATCTCTTCAACAGTCTGGAATCTCTTCTGCGTCCCAACCTTTTTCTCGATTTGTCTAAAGTGTTTGACACTGGATCACGCTGGAATGTAGCAAAGGCTAAAATGCTGACATTTTTCATATTGTTTAATCCACTGGTTTTGCAATTACTTATCTGACCCATTTCAAATTGTCTCCATCAATACATCTCACAGTAGAGACCCCCCTTACTAAGGGAGTGTCTTTGATCTGTGCTTGGCCCAATCCCATTTGTTACGTATGTCAATCAAGGCATCTGCTAATCTGCACTCTGTGATATTTATCTTTTTGCTGATGATAGCCCTCATCGAACCCTGGAAGTTCTATGGAGGAGTTAAAACGGCACAACAGGATTTCGATAATTCTTGAACTTACTGCCCTAAAACTGATCCTCCATGCTAAGAAGACCAATATATAATGCTCCAGCTGCCCTAAACCTATTTTTGCCACCGATGCACATTGTGGCTCTCAACTCGCACCCTATTTAGTAGGTTTACAACTTTAAATCTCTCGGCATTATCCTGTACTCGATACTATCTTTCAAGACCCACATTAATCATATGGCTTTCAAGATTAAAAAAAAACTAAATTGGATTCCTATACAGAAATGCTGCAATCCACCACGACTCCGTCTGAATACTGTTAAAGCCACCATCCTGTCAATATTTGATTATTGTGACACCATCTCTCGCCTAGCTCTTTAAACCTACCTTAAAACGTCTTGTTGTATGATACCCCCCTCCCATCTGTGTTGCCGTTGACAACTCCTATTGAACCCATTGTTGCAACCTGAACATCAACTCATCTGTCCCACCTAGATATCTTATGAGACCCACTGGACCGTCTTCATCCTAAACAAATCCCTCAATTGCCTAAAGGACCACTCAATTCATCTCGCTTCCTCCCGTAGCCTCAGAAGTCTCTCTATTCCTACAAAGAAAGTATTTCCGCACTGCTTTTCCGCATTTCTGGAATACCCTTGTGGCTCATTTACAGCTTGGTTTCCTCCCTTCACTTCCCCTATTTATGTATCTCTTAACACACAGAGCTTACTTGCACCTGAACCCAACATTGTTATGACACCTCTTGCTCTAAAATCTTCACAGTTTTTTATTTGTTGTATTGACAACTGTTAAACACCTCCTTTGTCCGTTGTGCAATATTCTTTATGGACCCTGCTTTACTCGTTCTCTGCAATGTTGATGTTTGTTTGTTTTGTTGTTGCTATGCTTACGCAACATGTTTTTCCCATATAAAATAAGCGGAAACTGGTTAATTGGGATTATCCATGTAGCAAATCTAAATAAACTTAAACTTCTCATCTTCCCTCTTACCACCTTACGTAGAATGCTGCTCGACCGCTTACACACGCCGCTGGACAAGCTGCTGCAGCAGCTGAGCCCCGACGACCTGCCAGGGTGTGGGAGCCCCCTAGGAGACGATAACGGAGCCTCCTCTCCCCCCCATGCTGCCGCCTCTTCATCATCACCCGCAAGACGGGCCCCAGCGACCACCAGCCTCCATCCCACTTCCTGCGGTATGTATGTTGAACGTCTTTTGCACGAAACGTAGTCAACCGTGCTAATTGGAGGTGCTTCCCTTATGTGGCTGTCGTTTGTAGAGATGTGTGCTTACTTTTAAGGTCTGTGCTTCCTCTGTGAGGCTATTGTGTGTTTCCTGTGCAAGGCCCTTGTGTGCGCCCACCCTGTTTGAACAGGGGGTCTCTCTGGTCAGTCTGTCAACAGGTAATACAGTAGTATCGCGATCGTTCTTGGAGCTTCATTCACAAATGGAGACTTCGGATATTTAATAACTTGGCACATTAGTACTCTGAGGATGCATTCCCAGCCTTCATAACTTATTTTTTTACTATAAACACTTCTTAACTAACCATTAATATTGTCAACAAAGATCATTTATATTGAACATAATATATTTTATACTGTACAGTTACAATAAAAAAAACGACGCAAAAGAAACCGTGTACTGTAACATATATTCACTTGCCAGTGTCGTCTTTGGTGCTGTCGTAAGGTTGCATTGCCCACACAACACCATAGCTCCTTACATGCTTCAGTGGACGAAGGGATTTTGGAGTTGTGGGGAGTGCGATGATTGGCCGAGATTAATGTAAACAAACCTTCTCAAAAATCCATATCTTATATAATTATATTATTTATATGGTATTGTAGATCTACAAATGTATTCATTTTCGGGTTTTTTTTAATTATAAATTTTTAGCTTTCTGTGTTAAGTAATGATAATAAATCCAACGTTCGTTATGCTAAAACTTCGTTTATGGAATATACGTATATCAAGGTATCATTGTACAATGATAGATGATCCTAAGTATGCTTGTGAATTTTCGCGTGCTGGTGTGCGAGTGATAATGGCAGTACAATCAGATATCCTAGTGCACAAAGAACCATGCGGAGATACATGCTTAGAATTACAATGAGCGACAACAAAATAAATATGAAGCATATGCAGGTTGAAATAATTCAAACTGTTAACATAAGTAAGTCTGCCTGAGTAGAACATGTAACCACTCACAGGAATGATGGACAATAGTCATAATCAGTAACGGAGTGGCAGCCAAGGAATGGTACGCGTCCAAGAGGACCGCCACCAGACAGGAGATGGATCGATCAAATCGGCTTGTGTGTGTGGGTGCAAGTGGATCGTTACATTGCGAGATCATGAGAGGCCGTGGCTTGGGGGAAGCCTTCATCCAGCGGTGAATTGACCACGTCTGATGATGATGCACAGCACTCGCCCTGCAAGGCTCATATAGGCACGCGTCTTTTTTGTGGCGGTGTCTCCGTCACAGATCGCCTGATGCCGGAGGATCTGATGGCTGCGATCCGTGCTTGCCGCTGGCGCCACTTCAGGCCTCGGTCCCTGGCCTCCCCGTGCGGCGGAGTTCCACCCGCGCCTCTGCCGGGGCCTCCACAGGGCGGCACGGTGCTGGCGGTTGCCTGCCCACGCACCTTGGCGCCTCGTTGCACAGGTCCGCACCTCCTCCGCTCGCTTCTTCGCCACTCGCCCCCTGGACTAAGAACAGCCTGTGCCATAGATGTTTGTGCTTCTGTGGTGTAATGGCTGTAATCCACCTGGGTATATTTAGGCAACCATTGCTGGCAACCTTCAATGGCAGTGGTTGCCCAAAGTCTGGACCAATCTGATCGCAGCGCCCTCTAGTGGGCAACTGGGATGGCGAGAGCCAACCAGGTCACAGAACTCTATCGTCTGATGTCAAGCCATTTCTCTTCATTTGAAAAAAATCTGATATTAGGTCACAGCATGCGTGGAATCTGGATGACATGGTGTGGTGAGAAGATGTGGCAAGTTGAATGATGGTGTAATGAGCGTGATTGGCCTATGAGCCATTTCGGCAGATTAATTTAATCAACATTCATTTACAACCTCTAGACCCATCACTGTGAAGCAAACAGTGCAGTGATTTACAAAAGAGATATCTCACTCTGTTTCTTTGCCACAGTTGGTTATGGTTTACATGTTGCTGGTGCCAATTGCTGGAAATGATTGCAATAAAGTTTCCTAAGTAGATAGTAGCCTTCAAGTTCCCACTGTCGGTCGAGTGTGCAGGCTTCACGCTGGAGCACTACCACAACCACCTGGTGCAGCTGCAGCGGCAGCAGCAGGAAGCGATGCAGACGTCAGGTCCGGTGCAGGGTAGCAGCGCACAGGTGGGGATCGGCACGCACTGCCGCCGTCTCACCCCCAGACTACCCTTCACTGCCACCGTCCGACACTCGCACGACCACACAACTACTGCTGTTACACGCACACGACCTGTACGGTCGCCGTTGCACAAGACTATACCACTGAGGTCGTACGAGCCCGCACCGTGTACCACTAGATTTCCACATGATTATCCTAACGCTCCTCCACTGCCTGCTACTCCTGCCCGCTTCACACAGTCGTCGCGGACTCTGGACTCGGAGAGCGCACAGTTCGCTGTGTCGGCCGTGCTGGGGGGTGCGGAGTCTGTGGCCCCCCCGCCTGTGGCAGCGGTGGCGCGAGCGGTTGTGGCTGCGGTGGGGGGGGTGCGTGGCCGCTCCCCCAAGGAGGTGGAGGGCGGCGTCGTCCTGCCCCCCCCCACGCAGGTCAACGGGATCCTTCAGCCTCGAGGTGAGCCTCTCCGCCAGGTTTCCATTCACTCGCTCAAAGACAAGTGGCGTTTGTCCAATAAACAGTGGTTTGGAAAGTGTATAGGAAGGATAGCCGTGTACACGCTTTATGGACAACGAATCCCACTTTTGTTTTGTATGGAAATGCGCCTGAGTGTTTTACCGTTCACGGCTGAGGTAAATTCGGCCTCAAATAAATACCTGGTGTGTAAACATCGTCTCTAGGAGACAAAGGTGGTCGGGCGTGGTGCTGGCCACCCCACCCCCTGGTGTGCCGTACCAACCTTTCTGAGGTGCTCGCTAACAGCACTTGCCTCGAAGGTCTGTTAAGGCTATACGTTTGTTCTTTGTTTTTGTGCGTCCGCGCTCTCTTGTAGGAATGTGCAAGCTCCCTGTTCCACCCGGCACCGCCGTGGGTACCATGATCGAGCTGGTTGGCCATCGGCTCTCGAGACCCTCCATGCCGCCGTCCCTCTCCACCAGCGTCACCAGTGTCGCTACCATCGTCACCTCCGCTGCGCACGACCAGCCAGTGCTCTGCGCTGCCGCGGTGCCTACGGGTGGCCTCGCAAAGTCGCCGCACCTCAACGGCATCCAGGCGGTGCCGGTGGTGCTTGCGCACGCGCCCGCCCGGCCGGGCAGTGCCCCCCTGCTGCTCAACGCCCGGACTTTGGCGGAGTCGCAGACCGCGGCCAGCGGTAGGACTTTAACGCCCGGCACGGTGGTGACACTGCCCTCAACCCCGCCGCCTCCACCTCCTCAGCAGCAGCTGAAGCTGCCATCGCACGGCCTGGGCGTGAGTGGGCCGGTACCTAAGGTGGCGGCCCCGCTGCCTGTAGACGGCCTGGCTTCCAGGTGAAGGAACGCGGCTCGCCAGCCCCTCGTTTGGTGACCCCGTGAGCGTCTTGTCATCAGCAATAAGCAGTGCGTGCCGCGCCATGCTAGGACATGACAGCATTTTTATGGATGGACTGTGATGTGTGTGTTAAAAGAAAAAAAATATTTTCCATTTTATTAACTTATTTCAATAAAGAAAATTGGCATTTGTGCTCTATGGTCTAAAACTCAAAACAAACTTTCGAGAGTTAATTTATTTCTGGCTCTGCCTCCTGCAGTAAGACTCGAGGAGTAGACTGCCACTTTTAAGGTGTCAGACATCCCAGTGGCAACAGAAGGAATGTGACAGATGTTTGTGCGAGATCGTTTTTGTCGATGCCTGCAGGAGGATCTACCACCTGCAACTACCCCGGTTTTGTTACAGGAGCTGCTAAGAGATTAAAATGATATGAAATAAATAAATAAAAATTACAAAAAGGAAAAAAATGCTAGAAAATATTTAAAATCCATAATGTTACTTGAACGCTAAACATTTACTGTTGAGATTTGCACTTGTTTCAATGTGAAAATGACATTAAGAGTATTTAATATTGCGCTGCATATTGATTGGTCATCGGATAGATTCCCTCAATCGGGAAGGTGGTGATGACGGTCTCATCACCCTTGTGAAATTCCCAAGCGCAAACTGCAACTTTGAGCCGTGGAACGTCATGATCATGATTATAAAGATTTCTCAAGCATAAAAACAATTGTACATTTGACTGTCTGTAAATGTCCCAGTGAACTACACAAAGGGTATTTTCCCCGCACCCGCCCCCTACCCTCCAAATGTTGGGCTAATTGTGAAATTCAGAGACTTGTCTGTAAATTGGGGTGGAATTGTTTAGTACAAAAGAGAAAAATCGCAGCCATTTTCGGTCCACGATCGGTGTCTTCATTGCCCTTTGGTTACATTTGGTCTAACCTGCAAAAAAGTGGCCAAATGAATGCGAACTTTGTGAGGCTTGCGTGGTGTTTTAACACAAGAGACTTTGGCTTTTTCTCATTTTAATCAGATCACATGATTTCTATTTTACCATTTTATGAATACGTCATACATTCTTAAGGGATTAATTGTGTGAAATATTCCTCCCTTTACAGTATCACACCCCCCCCCCCCCCCCACCATTCAATATTGCCATGTTTTTAGTAGGCAAGGTGCGCAGCATCACAGAATGACTCATGTTTGTTATAAGACAGATCATCTTTATCTGGCTGCTAATGAGTTTGACATGCATGCTTTTTTATACACGCACTCGTAATTCAATGTTTTTTGACCAGACATTCCTTTTATGAACGTCCTTGATGCAAAAAAACTTAAGACGAACAACAAGCTGAAAAAACACGAGAAAACCCCGTCAGAAATAAGAGGAAATATTTGCATCAATTTTTTTTTTCCAGTTGGACTGAGACTGGAGTCTGAATTCCGAAGCGGAAGGAAACACTCTCTTCAGTGAAGAGTTCTCGCGAGCGATTCAACCGCGAGGGTTACCGTTACTACTGTATGCTGGTCATGTTTCTGGAGTTTTTGTTTTTGTTACTTTCCGTTTTGTATGTTTGAAATAAACCCAAAGCATTACACAATGCCATATGGTTTCCCTTTGTGTGGAGGTCGGAGCGGGGAGGTGTGGGGGAGTTATTTATGCATTTGTTGTGCTCTCCTTTAGAGGAGGTTTGAGCCTTTCGGTGTGTGATGGAGGTGTATCTCTCCATTCTCTTCTACCACGCACACATGGTTGTCCTGGCACTCGCGAGATGAAATATGGACAACAAACTCGACTGCAAGAAACTTAATACAGTTTTATAATCGTCATAAGGGGCCGTCCATAAATGACGTCATGCACCTGGCGGGGAGGGTCAGACATTTGTGACGATGTGTAACGAGGGGAGGGGTTTGAGAAATGTGACGTCACATCAAGATGCGCAATTTTAAATAAAAATAGAATTGTTATAACTACACAAATTTTTTAATTAATTTTCAATATTAACTATTAAATTATTTAAAGTTACAAAGGTCACCTTTCATTTATTCCATGAAGGAGCATTTTTCTTCTCCATGGGGGAATGGAGAAGCATTTAGATTTTTTTTAATGATTTGTATTAAACAGTTTGATGCTAATGATTCTACCAGGGCTTTTCATTCTGTGGAATGAATGTGTTATAATTGTACTCTCCATTTTTATTCGTTCTGCTACAAAATTTCAATTATTTTTTAATAGTTATAATTACTTTTAATATTTTATAATTGGAAATTTAATTTCAATATAATATTCTGAACATCTGCAGTTTTAGGTAAACGTTGAATATTTTCAAGTGAATTTTATGCTAAATTTAAGTTTTCCAACGCCTTTTTAATACGTATTTTCTCCAACAGAGTGCAGCGCCACATTAAATACGCACTACAATGACAATAGTTTAAAGCGATTTGAAGCATGTTTTATTTTTCGAAATGGAAATATGGTTTTGGGGAGGGGGCAGAGCTTTGACGTCATATTTGAGGTGGGGTCTGACTTTTTGTGACGACGGGGATCAAAAATCATCCAAAATCGCGTGACGTAATTTTTGGACTGCCCCTGTACTCGCTTTCATAAGTGTTACTCGCTAACAGCACTTGCTCCTACAGTCTATTAAGGCTATGGTGGGGTATTTGTGTCATGTAATGCGGAATGGGGGGCCGACGCCCCCCGGCGCCTTCCTGGTGCTGCGCAGCCAGCTTCACGCGGCCCCCACCGCGGGCGGTGGCCGATTCGCGATCTTCAGCCTGCCTCACCCGCCCCCTAGCGGGGTCGCGGGGGGGTAAGGGTTGGGGTGGAGGTGCCCCCGGACCCCCCTCTCACTGGGCTTCCATCACTGGACAGCCCCGTCGCTCGAGCCCGCAGGCATCACACACTACTCCTACACCGCGCGGCCCACCACGCAATCGCCCCACCACGTGCTCACCACAATATACAACCAAGACGCCGAGAATGGAATGATTTGGAGAGAGCAAACATCATATCAGCAATTGTTACTTCTTCATGACGCCTCCAGTTGGGAAAGGTGTATCAAAGAGGAATAAGTGTACTGTGCATTATCCAAACATTCCATCAGCTTTACACCCAGTATCCCACGGATAACTGCCAGTTCCTAATGCACCAGAATCATTTTCACTTGAGTCAGACGAAGAAGAGGATTAAACTTCTGTTCCTGAACCATCAAGGTCACATGACCCAGAATTTCTCCCATCCTCCTCCTCTGAACCACACTTCATAACACAAAGTGAACTGAAAGACCTTGTCAGGGATTTGGAACTAACCAAGGCATAGTTGGGCTCCAGACTGCAGGAGTAGAATCTCCTAGCAGATGATGTTAGGATTTCCATGTTCCGTGACCGTCAAAAGAATATTGTCCCATTCTTCTTCATGGATGGTGATCTTGTAGCTTGTAACAACATCGATGGTCTTCTTGGTTCTTTCGGTAAAGTCACGTAGAAGGGAAGTAATAAAATAATAAAAATAAAACAATTCTCACGACGTTTCGGCCACAACGCAAGCAGCCGTCCTCAGGTGAAAACCAGGTCCGTCGAGGCGACAGAGTCTGAATGAAACAGCACACGAGCTTGGAGCATATATATAAGCTGGGCGCATTGACAAAGGAATTTGCATATCAAAAGGAATTTAGCATATTTATGGGAAATGCAGGAATGTGATTAGTACTGCATATGCATGTGCATTATGCAGGATTAACAGCATCAAAGGGAGCTGCAGTTACTGCTGCTGCAGCAGTTGCTGCTGCTGCAGTTGCTGCTGCTGCTGCAGTTGCTGCTGCTGCTGCACTTGCTGCTGCTACTGCACTTGCTGCTGCTGCTGCAGTTGCTGCCTTATCCATTTTAATATAACACTATGTATTATTCTACCCACCCTTATTCTACCCACCTCTGGGTAGAATAATTACAACTACAGTACACAGTCGAGGGTTTTCAACGGTTTTACTTAACTTTATTCCTGTGTCGTGGTCACATCTTGAAATCAACATTTAGTCTACTTCCTGTTGTCCAATCAATTCCAAATGTTGCACACGGACTCAGATCCGGTGACAATGCATGCCTGTATCAAAATCGGCATCAATTCATAAATTAATTCGCTACTTTAAAGCAATTTACATTTTGTATGGACGCCTTATTATTTATATATATTTGTGTAGGTCAAAAATTCCGCGGTCCCTAAACTCTCGAATCGCGTCGCCCAAGAAGCAGGCGCCACGTGCCTCAGGCGCGCACGCTCCGTGTCACGAGTTAGGGGCACCCGCGCTCCACGCAAACAAAAGTTTTACATTGAAGATTCATTTATAACATTTCGTCGTGAGAATTTTTATTTTATTGTGTTCTATTTTTGTTATTTGATTATTTCCCTTCTACATTGCTTTACCGAAAGAACCAAGAAGATCAATTTATTAAAGTAAGCGTTGATGTGGGAGCAGGTGCCGCATCGTTGACATACTTCTCGAGCGTGAGTTAAACGAAGTTTTGAATAAAACCGTTTCTTTAAACTTTTTTTAAGGAGTTTATTTAACTTCACTTGTGTTTGTCGTGATCAAATCTTGTAATCAAAAGTTAGTTTACTTCCTGTTCTCCAATCAATTCCCAATGTTGCACAAGTACTCCGATCCGGAGACAATGCATGCCTGCTTTCAAGCAATGTTTGTATGGATGGCTTATTAATTATATATCTATGTGTAGGTCAAAAAACGCCGCGGTCCCTAAACTGTGGAATCGGCTCGCACAAGAAGCCGGCGCCGCGTGCCTCAGGTCGCGCACGCGCCACGTGGTCGAGTTACGGCCGCCATCGCTCCACACAAGCACAGAAGTTGGACATTCAAGACGCAGTTATAAAGTCATCAAACGATTCAAGTCAGCGTTGATGTGGGAGCAGGCGCCGCATCATTGGCGTACTTTTCGACCGTGAGTTGAACTAAGTTGTGAATAAAAGCGTTTAAAAAAATTTTTAAGGAGTTTATTTTATATATGTGTAGTGACATAAGAAGGGAGGGGCTGCTGGGGGCTCTGGGATCCCAGGCGAGTCCAGACGCTTAAGCCTCTGGGCGCCAGGCGCTGGGTTCCCAGGGGGTCCAGACGCTTAAGCCTCTGGGCGCCAGGCGTTGAGTTCCCAGGCGCTTAATCCCCTGGGCGCCGCCAACGGGGGGGGGGGGGGGGCTGTGTGTGCTCTGTGGGATGTCTGGTGGCGCACACGGCCCCACCCCTCGTTGGACCAGGCATAAAAGGAGAGCTCCCTGGACGATCGGGGCCCAGTTGTAACTCAAGACCCAAGACCCACGACCAGCCATCTGAAGACCCTGGGATGCTGTGAGAGCCAGTGGTGGGACTCTGGAACTCCCGACTCTACGACCTTGTGAGGGCGAGCGTAGCCAGAGTAGAGTATCTAGAGTATCTAGGCTGTGTAGCTAGGCTGTGTACCTAGGCTGTAACAGAGTATCAGGACTGTTGGAGTGTTGTATTGTAATAAAGAAGTTACATCTAGAAGTGTCTCCGGAACCCGTTACATATGTATAATATATGTACGATATACAGATTTTGGGGCTCTAGTTGCGAATGGCACTATTATATGATGGATTAACAAAAGCAATTTTTTTATTTGCACGAAGTAGTCGGGAAATGAATTTAAAGGAAAAAACGAAAGGCACCCACATCATGTGCCTTGCCTTTTGAGAAAAACAAAGATGCGTACTTTAACGAAAATAAGTGACGAGACCAAAAAAGAAATATTAATTGACATAATGCATTGCTGCACCTTAATATGCTGCATTGATTATCCGTGCGATTGTTATGATGATGACAAGATCTGACATCTTTGTATTTAATATAGTAAAACTTTTCTTTATTAAACAAACGGTGCGGAAAAATACGTTTAAGAAACCGAGTCATGTTATTCGTTACACGATTTGCATGTATCGGCATTTTTGTTATTTCTAGTGGTATATTGTATAAGCGCAGCTGCATTCATGTGTAACACTTTGGGTAAAAAAAACAATGTTATATAGATAACTAGCTTTATTACCCGGGACTTGGATTCACCACGCCCGACCGCCTTTGTCTCCCCAGTGGCGATGTTTACTACACACCACACCAGTTACTCGTTTGAGGCTGAGTCTACCTAGGGGAGGCCCAGGACCGGTTCAAATAATCGTCACCGGTGGTGGCCGTGAGCGGGAATCGAACTCGGTTCGCCGGGTTCGTAGCGCAGCGCACTTCTGCAGCAGTCTGGAATGTTTTTTCCTTCCGATATTAGGAAGTCACTCGAGCTACGCATTTTTAAAATCTAGATTGAAAATACATTTTCTTTAGAATTGCTTTTTGTGTTTAGTTTGTTGTCCTTCCCCCGCACCTCTGGATGAGCATGGTTCGCTATGTACGGTGTGAAAGAAGTTCAACATACACACCATCATGGACACTCGCTAAATAACCTATCCATCCTGGACACGCGCTAAATAACTTAACCAACATCGACACTCGCTAAATAACCAACATGGACACTCGCTAAATAACCTAACCAACATGGAAACTTGCTTAAACAACTTAACCAGCATGGTGCTGTAGCGCCACCGTGTGGTCACGTGGTGCCACTGCAGAGCCTGGTGCGGTGACAGCAGCAGTGGCGCTGTGCGGCGTCTTCACGGCTTCATCGCCGCCAACCCGCTTGGGACTAACGCCAGGACGCCGCAGCAGCAGCAGCGACTCACAACTGCGGGAACGCGCGGGGTGACGTCTGACAGCGGCAACTGCTGGCGAACTGTGTTGGCCTGTACTGCACATGTCCACCAGATGGCAGACGTAACCACGAATTGAATACCAGCCAAGTTTGGTGGCGATTGCTTTCACGGTGTGGATTTGTATTTGGAACATACTTTCATTTTCATACATGGAAGTGTCGGAGATTGAATAAAAAAATACACGTTACATGGAGTTACTATTTTTTTAATGTGAAGAACACAGGTGCTGAGAGAAATTAGAAAGGGGAAGAGATAATTAAGGAAGTGGCACTGTAGAGGGCGCAGCGAGCAATAGAGGGCAGGTGGTGAACGAGAGTCGTGACAGCGGCTAGAGGATGATTGATGGGAAGGCGCGTGCGGAGCGAGGCGTCACGTGGGGGGAGGTTGAGGGCGGGGCGGGGCGAGGCGTCACGTGGGTGGGGCGGGGCATCACGGGGGCGGGGCGGGGCGGCACGTGGGCGGGGCGAGGCGTCACGGGGGCGGGGCGGGGCGTCACGTGGGCGGGGCGGGGCGGGGCGGGGCGGGGCGAGGCGTCACGTGGGCGGGGCGGGGCGTCACGGGGGCGGGGCGGGGCGGCACGTGGGCGGGGCGGGGCGTCACGTGGGCGGGGCGGGGCGGGGCGTCATGTGGGCGGGGCGAGGCGTCACGGGGGCGGGGCGGGGATTCCCCACGCAGGGCGCCATCTTGACTGGGCACCGCGTGGAGGACGCGTGGTTCTTGTGGCGTCGTTGAATTCGTCTTCAACTACCGATCACAGCTGCTCCATGTGGCTTAGCAGCTCGTCAAGGTGGATCACCAGCTCGACCATGTGGCTTAGCAGCTCGTCAAGGTGGATCACCAGCTCGACCATGTGGCTTAGCAGCTCGTCAAGGTGGATCACCAGCTCGACCATGTGGCTTAGCAGCTCCTCAAGGTGGATTCCACCTCCTCAAGGTGAGTTGCCAGCTCATTCAGTGGAGTTTTTTGTCAAACACAGTTACGAGGCCTGTCTTGTGTTTAGAGTTAGCAATAGCTAGACTCGTAGACCGTCGCTTTTTTAAGTGTAACATTTAAGCTATTTAAGTGCAAAATCCTCACATTGTTTTTCATTGTAATGAGGCGAGGAGGAGGCTGTAACACGTCCCCAAGAGGGATGAAGTTTAACATCAACATCGTGCGTCAACACGTGTTTAGATTAAGGCCTGCGTGGTGATTATCGGCAGCCTGTATGTAATTCAGGCGAGTCCGTGCTCTGAATATTGAGTTTTTGCGAGGTTTTTTCAAATATACTTCCCTACGATCGATTTCGTTTATTTTGTGTAATCTGACAGTGATTGTCAACACCCCCCCCCCCGCAATCATTTGCCGAAATATATTTCAGAACAAACGTTAAGGTGCAAAGTTGACAATTTGTCAATACAAAAGAGGGTTGGGTTTGTTTAGGGTTAGCGGTTAAGGGTTAGGGTCAGGGGGGTTAGGGTTTAGGGATAGGGTTAGTATGATATATGTAGATTAAAAGTCAGACATTTCACGATGAAATGTTCAAGTAAATATTCAAATTGGCATACTAACTTATGCCGTTTTTAGCCAAAATAAGCCAAATTTCCACAGCTTTATTTTTCAACAAATTCGGTTGGGTCAGCCTTAGTATGCCATATGTTTAATTAAAAGTCAGAAATTTCACTATGCAATTTTCACGTCCATAAAAATAAGCATGCTAACCTATGTCGTTTTAGCAAAAATGAGCAAAATGTTTACATCTTTATTTTTCAAAAAAAGTTCATTCCTCTTTTGTATTTAGCCGTAGTATGCTATATATTACATTAAAAGTGAGAAATTTAACGATTGCATTTTCACATCTCTAAAAGATATCAGCATTCTAACCTATGTAGTTTATTTGCTAAAATCAGCCAAATTTTCACATCTTAATTTTCCAAGAAAAAGTTAATTCCTCCTTTTTGTTTACCATTAGTATGCTATATATTACATTAAAAGTGAGATATTTCACGATTACATTTTCACGTCTCAAAAAGAAAATCAGCATACTAACTTATACAGTTTTTTTGCCAAAGTGAGCCAAATTTCCATAGCTTTATTTTTAACAAAAAGTGCATTCCTCCATTGTGTTTGCTGTAGTATGCTACGTATTACGTACAAAATTGAAAATTTCACAATAAAATTTTCACCTCAGGTATGCCAAGAAAATCATTATACCTTCTTTGGCCAAAAAGCAAATTGGCATACTATAGCCTATGCCGTTTATGGACAAAATTGTGTAAGGGTTTGGGTGAGGGTTAGGATTAGGGGTTAGGGTTAGGGCTAGGAGTTAGTGGTTGGGGGTTAGGGTTAAGGTAGTTAGGGTCCAGGTCGATGTTAAGGGTTAGGGTCATGGTTGGATTAGGGTTAGAGTTCAGGGTTAGGGTTAGTTGAGGGTTAGGCATTAGGGTTAGGGTCAAGTCCAGGGGGCTAGGGTTAAGGGTTAGTATGACAACTGCAGTGCCTCGGCACGGTAACAGCAGCAGTGGCGCTGTGTGGTGTCTTCACGGCTTCATCGCAGCCAACCGCACTGCGGACAAACGCCAGGACGCCACATCACCAGCGACTCGCAGCTACGAATTGATTGCGTGTGATACTGCACTTGTCCACCAGAGGGGACACTTAACACGTCAAGCGGGGTAAAAATAATATTTAAAAAACTTTTTTTTAAACACGCTTTTATGAAATGTACGAGTAATGACAGAACTCCACGACTCCAGGAAGTGGCCCTGAAGCTTTCCAAAACGTAAGGGACCGTGGCCAATTACAGCCAATGTCAGTTGACCGTGGACAATTAGACCCAAGCCAAAACATAACATATAAAAAATATTGTTTAAAAATAAATAAAAAATTATGATAGAATATAGTATGTCATTAGTTTGACATAAGTATACCAAGTTTGCAGTCGATACCACATTGGGAAGTGGGTTAAAATTGAGTTACAAGATACGACAACGACGACAACAACAACAGACAGAGTGAGTTAAAAGAAAGCGTGTAAAAACGAAACTATCTGGCCGATTTGCACTGCAATGCTTTATTTCTGTTCGGATTTTCAAATAACAAACTACTGCATTGACATCCCAAGCTGTCCCATACATTTAGACCATTGAATATTTGGTGAACATCGGTGCTGAAATAGTGAAACACACTGCATTCTCAAACAGTGCGCTTCAAATCGGCAACAATCACACCCATCATCGACTTCAATGCAACATGCCGCCCCGGTTCCACAAGTCACACAAGCAAGTGGTGTGTGCCCTTCGACTCTACTCGACAGTCGCGCCATATACGATTCAACTCATCTCGCTGAGATGCGTTTAAAGGCATATTTGAGGCATCTCACTTGCAACCCTAAGAAGTCCTAAATCCAAAGCAGGAGTCTCAATTCCAAATCTCGGAGTTCCGATTCTTCATGCGGGAATGTGAACACCAAGGAAGTGGTTGTGGGGCTCCCGGAAATGGAATAGGGACTCCCAAAATAATCCATATACAGTACCCTGTTAGCCTAGTTAGGGTTATGGTAAACGGTTAGGGGTCAATGAGAAGTGAATTCCTCCATTGAATTGTGTCTTACAATGCTGTATATACAATAAAAACTGGGCAATTTAACATGTATATTTTTTGGGTGAAAAAATCGACATAGCAGTCAAATGCACTAAACGCATGTGAAGGGAAAAAGCCACACGACCGTGGGGAGAACATGCAAACTACGAACATACAGCAGGTGTGAGGGACGGGGTTCAACTTACGACTTCCTGTATACCAGGCAAGGTAGTTACATTCTTGCCACTCTGAATTCCTCCATTGACGTTAGTCTCACTATGTGATGGATGAAACAAAAACTGTAAAATTAAAGGTACTACGTGTTTTTTTTTGCAAAAAATAGCCACATTTATAAATAACGCGATCTAAACCCAAAAACGTTGATTATGAATAACATTGGTCGCGAAAGCCTACGTGTTAAACCACATTTTTGACTTGCAATTTTTTAATTAGAAGCTCATTCCTCCAATGCCTTTAGTCATACTATGCTATATATGAAATGAAATTTGGTGATTATACAAATACAGTGATACCTCGGTTCACGAACTTTATTCGTGAAATGACTCTGGTCGTGAACCCAATTGGTCGTGAACCGAGGCACATTTTCCCATAGGGTTCAATGTAAATCCGGTTAATCCGTTCTGACCTTTTTTTTTGGTTTTTGAAGCACATAAATATGAAACAAATTACAATACACATTAGTACTGTACAGTATTGTAATGTATAAAGAGAGAACACTAACCTTGCTTGAGATGACTTCTGGCATGGAGGAAGGCAGGTGGGAGGCGGGTGGGAGGCGGTTATTGTTTGGAGGGAGAGTCCCCCTCCATAAGGACATCAGGGGGATCTCCTTCAGGGGTTTCCTCTCTCCTTTGTCTCCTAGCTGCAGGTTCAGTTTTGCTGAAAAATCTGTCCAATGTCAATGTCTCTTCCTGCGCTGCATAACCCTCCAGGAAATGAGAGACCACATTATCATTCATGAGATTTAACACTCTGTTCGTGACAGTTATGTTGGGGTGGTGCTTTTCAAAAAAGTCATGGCACTCATTCCATTTTTGCATAATGGATTTTATGGCATCACTGCTAACCTCCTCCCTTTCTTCCTCTGTTGACTTTTCCATCTTGTACTCCGAGGCCAGATCAGTCACACGAATACCACTGTCATGCTTTTCTACAATTTACTTCTTCAGCTCAATGGTTATTTTCTTCACAACCTTGCTGTCACCTTTACTACTGCTCTGCACTTTCTTTTTGCCACCATGCTTGCGCTGCATATTCTTGTCACCTGCATTTCCCTTGGCACATTGCACTTGCATTTCCACTTGGCCATTGTCACTTGCATTTCCACTTTGCACATTGTCACTTGCATTTCCACTTTGCACATTGTCACTTGCATTTCCACTTGCACATTGCACTTTGCACTTGTCCTGCGTTTCCACTTGGTCACATTGTCACTTGCTTTCCACTTTGCAACATTGTCACTTGCTTTTCATTGGCCATTGTCACTTGCA